>NW_028301553.1:17050000-17247500 GCF_042242905.1 Orbicella faveolata
AGTAGTGCGAATCTTCTGTCCCGTGGTTTATTATCTTGTCCTTGGCGCATGTGGCATTTAAGAAAGTGATGTTAAAATTAAAGGAACAGCTGCAAATTGTGTCGTGCTTGCTTCTGCAATGAGGTGCAGGCTTCGAAAAACCAAAGCGTCGGTATTGCACTACGGGATTTCTACCGTATTGTCGAAGCTGACGACTAAATCCTCGTTCACCGAGAAAAGTTACAGCGTTTTGTAAAAAAGCTTCGAACGCGTCTTCCCCTTTTGTCTGGCATTCAAAGGTATTAAAATACCTTTAAGCGACACATGTCAATAATATTAGACTAGCCCAGCCAATGACGAGCCCCGTTCGCTGGCGAACGGAAGTTCTCAAAATCCAGGGGCTTGTCTGCAAGCGTTTCCTTCCTTCCCCTCTCCCACCCCCTCTTTCTTTTTTTTGGCTCTCGCCCCATTTTCCGCGCAGACAAAACACCGAAAATCCCGTTCCTCGGTCTTTCTTTGCTTCCAAACCCCACGGAAACGCTTGCTACGCAGGCTATGGATAGTGATGAATGGCTCACCATAATTCACAGTAGTCTATGGGAGTTCTCTCAAGGAGAATCGAAGTCCAATCTGTGGAAGATCGCTAGAGGGGTCATAACTTGTTTAGCAGCTTTAGCCTTTCTTATTTGGCATTCGTTGCACTCCTTCTTCCATTCCCGAATTTCTTCACGACCAGAAATGATCCAGAAGCCTGTAGTCAGCAGGATTCTCATTGGTTGGCATGAAACGCTACTGCTTCAGATTCATCAAACTTTGAATTTCTCCCCCTCGGTTTGCTACGAAACGTATAAATTTCCAACTTCTTCCTTTTATCCAACACTGGAAATTCATACTATCGGACCATAAGACTGCTTTACCCAATGCATTACTGAAAACTGTGGTACTGACTCGGTCATCCTTAGTTCCAGGATTGCTGCCATCAGTTCTAAGCCGCGAGTGGTGTAACTCTTGTCTTGGCTGCAACTAGTTGACTTGATACTGATCCACTCTCGTATGCAACCCTCAAATAAACAACAGCACCATATGCATCTTGCGATGAGTCTACAAAGGTGTGTAAGATTTCTGACAGCACAACTTCTTCTGGGCCAAATCGTAAACATCTGGGAACTTTAATCGCTGGTAATTCTTCCAACTCACAGAACCGTTCTTGAGACTTGTGGAACAACTCTCTCGGGCATAGCTCATGCCATTCAAATCCTGCCATCCACATCTCCTGCATCATAACTTTGACTCGAATGGTAAATGGTGGCAAAAAACCAACTGGGTCAAGTAGTGAGGGGATTCTCTTCAGGAAATTCCCTTTAGTGAGCTAAAAGTTTTCTTCGAGCGGATTTGGTTTGAACTTGCACGTGTCTTCTTCTGGAAGCCACGTGATTCTCAGTGTCTTCACTGTTGGTAGAGGATCCTTGTTGATGCATATGTCCACCTCTGATGATCTGTCCACGATTTGTATCTTCTCTAGAACCTAGGGTGAATTGGACAACCATTTACGAGCGTGCATTTCTGACCTGCTCATCTAACTGCTTGTACAACTCAATACCGTGATCGTCGTCCAACATCAAGTCCATCTGTCATCCGTATATGTTGACTTTCACACAGTTTCTGCAGCTAAGGGCAGCTCATCTTTGTGTTGCTCGGCATGTGTTTGGGAGAGGAATTACGAACTGTGCTCGGAAAGACGACGAGTTAATCCTAAAAACGACGCGATTGAACTCCTATTCTTCTGGTTCTCTCTGCTGATCCAAGGACCTCCATAAAAACTGTTGACCTGATCGGTCTTTATTGCAGCTTCAATTCTCACATAAATATTTCAGCGATGTCACAGATGCCTGCAACAGGGTGTCTTCTGAATCGGAGTAAAACATCATTCAGATCTCTTTGCAGCACCCGTCATTGATAACTGACGTCATTGAGGGTGATTCCTTCAAACTTCGCAGAGGCGTCAAATACGATGTGAGCCTTTGTCGCAGCTCTGTCCAGTCTTATTAATCGTGAGAATCATCTCCTTGCGGGTTTTTCTTCGGTTGAGTCGATCTTGCGAATGTAGCCGCTCTCCAAATATTGAGTGATGTTTTCTGAGTAGGTTGGTGCGATCTCTGGATTGTTCAGTAAACGTTCCTCCGTGTTTCACAATCTGCGTAGTGCCATGCCATGATTGTCTGGCAAGTTAAGAACGTTCGATCACCTTCCACGGAAGTGCCACTTGATATCTTGATATCCATCCAAGTACTTGAGAGTCTTTTCAACGTACCTGCCCTAATGCACATAACTTTCATGTTTCCTGTGACCTTTAACACGTTCTGGTGTGAAGGCCATTATTTTAGTTTTCACAATTCCCATCCAAACTTTCTAACTTGACCTCAACTGGGATAGTTTCGAAGGTTTCAATCTGCCCACTAGAACATTCACAGTTACGCTTTAATTTGGGGATGTCCTTAAAGTCCAAGCTCAGAGGCTATATCAGCATTTAAATAAGTTTTCAGTTAGTTGAAGCTTTGTCCAGCAAGTCCTTCTTCAGAAACACTGGAACTGTCCGTAGCGCCAAATATCTTGTCTGTGCACTTTGGGTCGTCACTGTGGGGTGAGACCTCTCTGTTGATTGCTCAAGTGGATATTGGGAGGGGGGAGAAGGGCCATTTCATTATTTGCCTCAATTTTGATGCTCCTTTTTCCCCTTCACGACTAACCTCTTCCACGACTAACCTCTTTCAGTTAGTTTGGACTCACCGCGAGAAACAGCGCGCAAAAAAATAAAAAAAAAAAGCGTGACGAGAGGAAGCGAAAGAACGCGTTCTTTCGCTTCATCTCGCCGCGCTTTTTCTTTTATTTTTTCGCGCGCCGTTTTTCGCGATGCGCTCCAACTAACTGAACGCCTGGAAGAGGCTACTTCACTTCGCTCCTGCAACTGTTCAATTCGATCTGCTGGCGCAGAGTCTCTATGCAACAATCGATTGTGAGTGTTCTTACAATTATTTATCCCGCATACTCTCGATCTAACGCACTTTTCTCCATAGCCTGCGAGCAGGCTCCCCTTTGAGTCAAACGCGCGACCGACAAAGAGCGAAGCGATCCGGCGTGTTAGAGTCTGGTGGAGAGGCGCCAAGAAAGTGAGCCTGCCTTGATCTCTGTAAATTTTTCATTTCTACTTCACCTGAATGAAGTAAAAATACCATCGGTCGAAAAGCGGGAAAGACGAGAAAACTGTCAATCTACTATGTTCCATGAACAGCGATAATGTTACTAGACCCTCATGGAGTCGGTAATTAACCGCTTGTTCTCACAATTTCAAATAAGAAATAGGTCGTCCACATTTGGAGTCAGAGGAAGAGTTAAGTGGGCGCTTTACTCATGTTTTAACAAAGTTCCAGTCTATTTCTGGTTAAATTTCAAACTAAAGAGTAAGCAGGAAATAGCAGTTGAAATTATGTTAATTCATCAAAAAGCACTTGTCGCATTGCCGACTGCATTTTGTATGAGTTAAATATTACAAACGTACTCGATAGCGAGCGGGCAACGAAACAACACAAAGGCTTTTGCCAGTTTTATACCAGCATCATCAAAGACCAGACTGCCAAAGCACGGTCACTTGGTATCAAGTGTATGTCCTTGCTGGGTATAAACTTTCACGGTTTTTCTTGGGTAAAACTTTATTAACAACGGAAACGCGCCTGCGTGCTGTCATGAAAAATATTAACAATTTTCCTTAGAAATCTGAGCTGCCAAAGTTCATACTTACGTTGAAAATGGGTTTGGCTTATTTCTTCTGTGATTTTAGGAGTGGAAATGAAAACTGGAAATTTGCAGAGATCAGAGCAGACACACTTTCTCGTATGGTGGTTTGGTTGCTCGATTTCGTGATTTAGATTTCAAACCGTGAACTGTTTCCGATGCCACTGTACTGTCTGGAATGAGGTCCTGTTAGGGGGGGGGGGGGGGGGCGGGTGCCCATGTCCCCTGTCTGAATTTCACAAGCGGCTATGTCGGCATTTCGCAAGGTTCTTATGTCGCCTGTCGGAATTTCGTCTTAGAAGAATTGTGTCAGGGAATTCGACCTTGTTCAATTGAAACGAAATTATACACGTGCATAATATATCATAATACTTCTGTCTATTAAAAAACTGACAATACGAAGACAAACATCAGGAGAACAAAAATCAATCAAAGTTTGACTGAAGAAGTCGTCTGTTCTAGCCATATTTTGCCAAACAAAAAATAATAATAATAAGATAATTTGAAAACCGAGACCAGAGTGACTTTCAGTTTTTGTAGGTGCAGTTTATTCAACCTCGATCCATGGCTAGATTAGTAATGACCCCAATAAATAACGAATCGATGAGACACTACCAGTTAAGACTGAATGCGTTGTATCAAATTTGACATGATAGTAGTGTAGAGAATATTAAAACATTAGCTGAAGTCGCGGAAGACACAACAGCAATGGAGTAATAATTGTGTATATTTTGGGGCCGTCTACGCTATTATATGAAAAGTTGTAGTCAGAGGTCCAAACGGTCTGGGCGAGTGACACTCCTTCCAGATGATGTACACAAGGACATTCTGCCAAAGACCACGTCTGCTTGGCTTTCATCTTCGGAGTCAAGGTCGCTGGTCTCCTCGCAACTTCCTTTGTCTCGCAGAAAATCGTCCACTTCATTTTGATGTCTAAGAAATGTCTATAATAATAAATAAATAATAAATATGCAAACTCCAAGGCAGTCGGCATGTCGTTTCTAGAGCGCATTTGGCTAAAAAAGTTTTCCACAACAAGTGTCAAGGTGGCGACCAGTTTGAGAAAGCTGTCGAACTCAGGGTTGACCTCTTTCAGAAAATCTCTCAATGAACATAATGAATCTCTGAGAATTTCAACGCTACGTTTACTCTTTGATGATATTGTTCCTTGAGGTCCTTGAGTCGCTGCTTTTCGTCCCATTTTCTCGTGAATCTCATCTACCCAAACATCAACTGCCGAACTCAATTCGCTCAACGAGGAAATGGCGTCTTCGATAGTGTGGTATTCTGCTTGAACTCCGCGCAAATGAACTCCGAACATTTTGCATAACGAATCAAGTAGCTCGAGGAATTTACACAGGGAATTCGTTGGAATGATGATTTTAATAGCTCCTACCGCTGTATCTGCGACATACATGGTTTTCCCTTCGATGCATAATGCTGTTGGTTGAGAAAAAGATGCTGCTAAGCTGGATCCATCACTTGACTTATTTGCACCAGATCCAGCAAGCACTCGAATTTCTGAGGTTCTTGGCAAAAAACTTCGCACCAAACGCGATCCCCGGTCTGTGAAGACAATGTTTCCGTCGGTTGAAACATCCACCCCGTGGACAGCATGGCAATTTGGCGTACCACTTTTAACTATAAGCAAGCTTTCAGACGTTGCCAGATTGAACTTTGTGATTCCACCATCCCTGCTCGAGTTAGCAACATAAACGCTGCTTCCATCAAACGCCAGTCCAAAAGGGTTTGCCGTTTCAGGAAGCTTTAAGATCAAACTGACAGTGCCTTGCAGAAATGCGCCATTGTTGCTGATGCTTACCTGGAAGACGGACTGGGAATGGCTGTCGGACACCATAAGCAAGTCTGTTGCAGCAGCAACAATTGCTAATGGTTTCTTGATCTCTTTATCCAATAGAAGCTTATTCAGATCAGATGTTGAATACTTGATTCCTTTTCTTTGGTCCTGAACCCATGTCGTCATTGCCTTTACAAGATCTTTCTTTTTAGCACAGGCGTTAACTTGGATATGACGCGCATCTAACTGAGCACGTAGGTCGACTACCTTCATCTTGTTGGGATCCATAAACACCGATGACCCAATTGCTTTGTACGCCACTCGTTCGTTGCCTGTATCCGCAACAAAAACGATGCCACTGCTATATGCTACACCATTGGGATGTTTCAGTGACTTTGAAACCTCGGTCACATCAACTGGGTAGTGGAGGCGGGCCAGAAATAGTTTAGATTTTTTGTTGTCGGTGATAAACAAACTACCATGATCACCAACACAGACACCAGTAGAATTCTCAATCACACCTTTGGAGTTTCCTTTATAAAGGCGAAAGGTCTCTGGGATGATGGTCTGCACAAGGAGTGGTACCTTACGGATGACATCTCTCACTGATGGCTTTGCAATGAGACGCATGGATTCTACCGACACTCGGTCCCGATTTCTTACCGCACTGAGTGTGACTTCTTTACGCATCTGACGTCTGATGTCATCATCTTCATCGTTATACAGCACGCGGAGATTCGAGAGATTAAATCTCTCGCCATGAAGGAACAGAAACCAATTGGCAAAGGAAGACTTGAGGCATTTTCCGAGATGAACTACTTCTGGGATTGGTTTTAGGAACTTCACCTGCTCCTTGATCTCGTCTTCAGTTTCTTCAGTGGAAAGCTTAGCGATCTGCTCCATTGCCTGTTTGTTGCTTTCTTCACAATCAGCTGTCCAAAGAAGAACCAAAAGCTTCACGCATTTAATACCTGATTCCAAGCAAGATCGGTATGCTCGAAGTGTAGTGTCACTACTTCGATGTCCCAAATCGCTGCAAGGCTGGCAGACTGTGCAACTCTAAAGACAAGCTGAAAGTAATGAATGCTAATTAAAACAGAAACTAACTTTTTCAGTGTTTAAATTAATTGCCTTTTTTTTTGGCTGTTTTGTGATCAAGTTGCTGTTAGTACTTTTATCCACTCGGAAGGTTGCTTTAACACACGAGACCTTTTGTTAATTAAACTGTAGAGTTTTCAGTAAGCAGGTTTTTGTCAGGGTAGCATTACAAAAAGAGGGCTAGAATCTTATCATTTATTGTCTATCAACCTACCTTCACATCGGTTTCTGCAGCATTCTCCAGAAGTATCAATTGCGTTCATGGTGGTTGTTGTATGTCTCATTAAGCATCTAAGACAAATTTACAACTGAGCAACACGCTTCATTATTCTTTCTGCTACGTCTTCGCCGGAGACGCGTTTTCCC
The DNA here is from genome assembly GCF_042242905.1 of Orbicella faveolata. Lineage (NCBI taxonomy): Eukaryota > Metazoa > Cnidaria > Anthozoa > Scleractinia > Merulinidae > Orbicella > Orbicella faveolata. The sequence continues at coordinate 17,057,031 of NW_028301553.1, forward strand.
GTAAACTCCAGGCCAACAGGAAGTGACAAATTATTGTCCAATGAAGTGATAATTTCACAGTTGACCTCAGTTACAAAAGAGACCTTCAAAGTTCCAGGATCAGGAGATGGGGTTGCTTTAACGTACTCCAAGTCAACTGGGAAGAGAAGGCCAACCAACTCTTTTACACTTGTATCAAACTGGAGACCCGGCTTAATACTCATACCATCGGTGGCTAAACAGACTGGAATCACATGAAGATGTGGTTGGTCAATCAAGGGGTGAACTCCACTTTCCTCTAACTGAGCAAATAATAGATAGGAAATTAAAAGGTTTTTTATTATACCGTCCTTGGTGGTATAACCAGCCTTGTCCTTGCTTCTTGTTGATTTAGAAGGAACAAACGGAAGATTCCAGTTTTCCCAGTTGAAGTCAAATGTCCCACCTTTCTGCTGACCATAAAACCCGGCACCACGTAACAGATTCATAACTTTGTCCTTGCCATGAAATGCAAGAGTTTCAGCGAACAAGGTCACATCTTTGTCGTGTGTGAATTGTTTTCTCGGATCTGATGATTTCTGCGCAAACTCGAGGGCACTTCGAAGAACTTTGTAAAAGATGTGATGGCGTGGAAGATTGCCACTTTGGATCTCTTGTTGTAGAGCCACCACGACTGGATCTAGCTCTTCCAAGCATCTATAGGGCAGAGATAGAGTTTATAGTTACATATATTAGGGCAATTCACTTAATTGAGAAAGTAATCAATCGGCAGTTTCTCTAGAAACGTGCTTTTTGAAACATGACTTGAAAAAATTAAAAAGCGTAACCACAGGTACTCAGACTGAAACGAACTTGCACTAATCCATCACTCTCATCACTCTCGTATTCAGTATGTCCATCCTCAGAATGGCTGGTAAATTCAGACTCTTCTATATCTTCGCTTTGTAGACAAAAAAGGAATCAAACAGCATATTTAATCAGTTTGGCCTTTATTTCAAGTGTTTATGAACTGCAGTTGACAATTACAGTAAAACGGAAGTACATTTTATTCTTCAAACTCATGCGAGATTATGAGGACTCGGCGTAGTTCTTACTTTGCAGTTTTGCATGCTTGAGAATATGTCCCTAATATCGCAACTTTTCACAACCTTGCAGCTCTTCCAGTGATCTGTTTAGGAGCAAGTGGAAAACAGGAATTAGCACTGCAAGGGCATAAACATGTGATCAAGGAACCAAGGTCTGGTACTAAATTGAATATTTACTTCTTATGCAAGACGGACCACCCTCACTCCACCCGTTCCCACATCTTTTAACTTGATGTTAACGTTTGCTAGAATATCTTCTCGCTGGTCGTACACACAATAAAGAAATTCAGTGAATTATAATCTTGTCTTAAAATACATGGGTCATGCATTTGTGTGATTGATGTCATTAATGTAATTTTCCAACATTATACCTACGGTTCCTGAAGTGCTGATGATATCTCAGTCTCTTGACAGCCCTAGTTACTCTGCATTTTCCACACACGATGTGTAGTTCCGTAACTGCGCGAGATCCTGGATAGTGGACTTTAACATCTGCAAATGGACGTATACTGATAGTAAATTACTGTGGTCACTTTTTGTGCGGGCTAAAGAAAAGTTAGAAGTGATAAGTTAAGATCTTAGAAAATAGTCTTCTCACCCTGCTTAAACTTCTCCAGAAGTTTTTCTTGGTCTTCTCCTCTTTGATATTTGAATTCCTCAACAGTACCAGTGTAATTTCTCAGTTTCAGGAGCAGGTCTTCGTCTTGTACAACACGCTCATCCCGCTTGTAAGGTCCCCTTATCACTTTCTTTTTTATCTTCGCGCTCGTCGATGAAACACCCTTAACTCTACTGTATTGTATTTCATGAAGGCGAACTATGGTAATAGATGAACAAAATTTAGATCCCTGAGCCATTTTAATACTAGGAAATTGCTTAACCTTTACCCTTTCGCCAAGATTATTTTAAAGAATCTAAAGTAGATATTTGGCGAAAATGGCAAAGGCCGTAATTGAGTTAGCCTTCTCTACCAGGTTACCGATGAAAAACTTATTGGAGAGGAGAACTTGTATTATCCTGGGGTATGTTAACGACAATGAGACATTTTCTACTTAAACAACTTTTTTAACCGGTGACCACCTTATTAATAATTTACATAGCATTGTTACTCACCAGTGAGATAATATTGCCCTGCGCCACTGTAAAAACGGGTCCTTAAATTTTCCCAATCCGTCTGCGCGTTGGCCATGTACGTTTTCTCAGAACAGGCGACACCAATTTCAATATTGAAATCGCCGATTTGGTTCCTTCTGGCATCAGTTGCCAATCCATATTCTTTTCTGAGATCTTTTTTTAGAGTACACAAATCTCGGTGAAAGTCTGACATCACGAAAAGGGTATTTCTGCAGCCAGATTTCTTTGAGTGGCCGTATTTATAGACCTCTATTGTAGTGTCGACTGTTAGTTTCGAGCTATCTACTGTGGACATTGTGGCGGACGTACTTTCGTTGACGGAATTCTTGGTGGCAAACTGAGCCATAGTCATCTGAACTGATTTCGGCCTCGACTCTTGCTTCCGTTTTTTCACTTCGCAGACACCTGATTGCTCCTCGTCTGAGTGGTCTACACAGCTCCTTTTTCTTTTTCTATCTTTCCTGTCGTAATCGTTTGCTAGAGTAATGAAAGACAATTTATGACTGATATTTATTTTCAGGCACTACTCAAAGGAGTGTTGCGTGACCGCAAATACCAGATACCCCAGAGGCGATCAGAGGCGTCGGAGATCTGTAACCAGACCTAACCACAGTCTTCCTTCAATGCCATGTGTTTCTTTTGTTTCTCAATACTTATGCAATTTCCAAAGCTTTGTGACAAATTGAATTTTTTTTTTTTGATCGCAACGTAACTGTCCCATCAAAACTAGTAACTTTCGTTTTTTTAAAATTCATAAGCTTAAAATACTTCAGAACTCGAATTTTCCTGGAGTTGTTGGACATTAGAGATTAGATTCTCAATTTTTTTCCCGTGTCTACCCACCAAAAACATCTAAGATGACGTCAGAAACCGTGAAACGGTTTATTTAATCTTTTTACCAAATTTTCCCTTGGTAAAAACGTTCCAAGGAAAATTCTGAAAATCTGACGAAACGTTAATGAACAGAAGACTCTCCCTTAACAGTTACCGTACGGGTTGCTTGGTCTACCTGGATCAAAAGTATAAGTTGATGACCTTTGATCCCCGTTCGTGACCATTCGTGACAGATCCGGAGTTTTCCGTGTTGTGAAACCATTTATTCTATAATTTATGGGTTAGCGCTGACTCATAGCCACGTGTTTTAGATCACTGGGAATGATATAAGACATATAAGAGCAGTAACCTCGAAGACTAGTAACATCCCTCTAATTTTCATTGACGTTATCATTCTTTTAATCTGAAGATTTACCCTCACCTGGTCTCTCTCTTCTTTCTGACTTTTCGTACTTTTTTTTTTTCCTTCTTGTGCTTTTTGACCTTTTTGTGTTTGCCCATGTTGATGCCGTCAGTGACCGTCAGTGACCAGTCAGTGACCGGTCAGTGGTACTGTGACCAGTCAGTGGTACTTGATAGTTACGTATTTGAAGATAGAAGAAATGATCGGACATCGCTTGCAAGTAACGACAGTAACACGAACGCGACAGTAAAATATCTCCAACAGATGACAGAAAGATGGAGCGCGCGCGCACGTGGTTCTAGCCTCCTACCCGGATGCTCTTTGGACTCGTCATGCAATCCTCCTGCCGTGACGAACCCTAGTTGGTTAATTAATTTTTAGTTTTTGTTAATTAATGTCATTAATGACGTTAATATATTTCAGTCGGTAAAATGAGACGTATTTATGACTTATTGTATTGGTTTTATTGAAATGTTATTGACGTTATTGTTTAAAACATTCACTGCATTCACAAATCCGAAATTCGCTGTCGGTCTATTGGTGTCGCTTTCCCTATTTCGCTGGAGTAGTCTGTCGTCTGTCGCCAGTTCGTGGCTCTCGTGTCGCCGTTTCAAGGCCATGTCGCTTGTCGGAATTTACCCCTAACAGGGTCTCTGGAATGCTGCTTCCTGGATGATGAATTCTCTTAACGTTGCTACTGACTGCCAACGATCATTTTTATGAATCCACCGATGATAATGCGCCAGCATTGCTTCTGCCTTCCTTTTATAGGTACAGCGATCCGCTTTCTAGTTCTTCATGCCGAGCAACCTCCTTTAGGTTTATACTACTGTAACGTCTAACAAATATGCAAGTCTGTCGAGGTCCCTTGCATTTCCATGGCGAAGTAGCTTAAATCTCACTAATTCTTCTATACGCAAAGCAATCGGATGCCGTTTGCCGCATCGTTTGTCGTTTTAATCTTTCCTTTGCTGTCTCATTTCTCTTTGCTCCACGACCTTTAATGCTTCGCCAGATAAGTATTGGCGTAGCTGAAGCAATTTGTATTCTGTTGTAGCGGCTACTTTGTCCACACATGCTATGAAAGCCGTTTCCCAACCCTCTTCTTTTCCAACAAGTGCTAGCTATGCTCTCATTTCTAGTGATAATTCTTTATTGATTCGGAATAGAAATTGGTCTATATTGACTGTATAGAAACAAGGTGTCCGCTGCTTTCAAACTAAATGAAAAAATCGTTAGGTCCCGGTACTCGTTTCTGAGAAAAAAAGAACCAGATTATTTGGCCCCGAGCCCTAAAACAATACGTAACAGCTGTTACACTATGACAAAAAATAAAATTACAACCTATCGAGAACTGCTACTTGAAACCACAAGTACCACTATTAGTGCCACCTGAATTATTACTTTTAAGGGGCACCGGTAAAGCCACCGTTCAAGTAAGTTTTACTGCCACATTCAGTGTCAAGTTTTCGTTCATCTTAAAGTGCGACCTTCTGTTACCCGAATATTATCAGGTGTGAAGTTAAGTATCGCAGACTCCTCACGTGCAACAACTTCGTCGTTTACGTAATACGTAGCTCTGATCCCGCCCACTCAATTAAGACCTGAGTCATACCCAGATCATTTTCCTTAAGGATTTACTTCCAATTTTATGCTGAAGAAATTGTTAAGTTTCCTGAAAGTCTGCATTGTCATGATTGTATACGTATTAGCCTACGTCACAAGAAAAAAATTCAAAGGAGACTGGGATGAAGGAAGCGTCTCTTTCAAAGTTAAGCAACCTAGTTGAAATAGTACAGGTAGCGGAGAGTGAGTGAATTTCGTGGTTATCATGGCCTTCTTAGCTTGTTTTGGCCATTTTATCGAGCTCTTCTGCTTCCGCTGCGACTGATCAGTGAGGAACTGATGACAAGGGAGTGACGTCAAAGGGAATGCCTATACTTCAAATTCGTGCGCTCTTCTTTGCATGTTTCCAAAACCGACCAATACCCGTGCTCCTCTCGCTTAGTCAATCAAATTGCTTCTTCCTAGTTGATTGTTGTTTGTATAAAATAAGTAGTTATTTCAAGGTCACTTTGAAATTGCTCTTATTTTTGAACATTTCTAAGTTGAGTTACATTGTACACCCTTTTATTGTATTTACCCTGAATAGGTTGTCCGCAAGATTGGCTTCTTCACGGAAATTCTTGTTACCACATCATCGACACTCCGACCGCTAAATGGAGAGACGCTCGAGCGACTTGCCAGAATCTGGGAGGAGACCTCGCTATCATCAGATCACAAGATGAGAATAACTTTGCTCTTGATTTGTTAAAGAAGCAAAAAACGGTAACATATTATGGTGCATGGCTCGGTCTTTACAGAAACCCGTCTGCTGGAGATGCGTTCTACTGGATCGATGATACTCCGCTAGAGGGTCATCAGTTTTCCGCATGGGCAAGCGGGCAACCGAGTCATGTGCAAGAGAAATGTGGCCACATGTATGCAGCTTCAGACAGAATAAGGAAGTGGAATGACAAGGAATGCAGTTTGTCTGACGCACAAAGGAGTAAAGCCCCAGTCGTTCTCTGTCAGAAAAGGTTCATGTACATGTGGTCCTGAGGCGATCACTGTTTTTCTATGGTATTACACGAGGAGGCCACTTTTGTTTTCAGTGTATATGGATGTAACAAGGTCGCGATCTGTGATATCACTTGATAAGCTGGGGATTTTATTTTTATGTGCAGATATTTTGATTTTCAACCTTCTGTCTTGTATTGGCCCAGCCAGTGAAGCAGCAATGTACGTATAAATGTGACTTTCTATTGAGCCAAAAGTCGCCGGGATGCTAGTCCATCGCAGGGTTACCCTTCCCCCCAGCATTAAATTTGCCAATACCCATTTACACACCTGCGTGAGGGGAGGCACTGTGAGAGTAAAGTGTCTTGCCGAAGAACGACACAATGTCCCTAGTAAGGGCTCGAACCGAGACCGCTTGCTCCGGAGTCGAGCACACTAACCGTGAGGCCAGTGCGCCTCCCACACCAATTACTGTCGAGGGGGTGATTTTTGTCACTGAAATTGCCAGGCAACGTTAAGATCTAGATTCGTCATTGCGTCATGCATGTTGATTTGACAATTTTAGTGGTATTCCTGAGCTCTCGTGCTAGTCACGGTATTGATTTTAGCGTACATCAACAACGGCCGTATTTAATGATGTATAAGAGCAGCTGGAAACTAATATTCATAAAAATTTTCGCTCCGAATGGGTTCTTGGTTTTGTGATACACTACGCTTGAATTTCTAAGCTTTGCGTGACGCGGCATTCACATGATGGCCTAGAGAGCTGTCATGATGATTAAAAAAGTGACTTATTTCGGGGAACTTGGCTATCTGAACAGTTTATGTCTTAGAAAAAGCAATTTTTTAATGTTTTAGAGTTCCTCGAGGGATAAATTCACGCTTTTGTAGCAAAACTCAGTGACAGATGCTTGTGTTGGTTTCCGGCTGCCATGTTGGTGCCCATACGGATGGGCACCAGCACGGCGTCTCCATACAAATCTCTATAAAGTTGAGAAAAAAAATTTTCCGTTCATCTCACATAAGAAAAATTGCTCTGACCAGAATTTCGGCGAGAGTCTTTCCATATTTACCTTCTTTTATTTCCCAGATTCTGGACTTTATCTATTGACCGGTTTTGATTTTTTATTTTGATCTATTTTGAATTGCGTGACACTGAAAACCAGCAATTGATCTTTTTTGAAAACTTTTACGGTGCCCGTTACATTTTTTCCTGTCACCTCCCCGGTAAGTAAAACATTTGCGTACTTTGCACTTGTTTTGCGCGCGCACTACGCCATCTGCAGGTACATGTTTATAGTTGGATTTCAGTATCATTTTCCACAGAAAACAGCTAGTTTTTCAGCTGGATGACGTTAACAATTAGTGGCTTGCGATATGCTGCTATTTTGGTGCTCCTGGTTTAAGTACGGGCTCATTAATCTTGATTTGGTCACAGTAGGAAAATTTTGCTTTCATTTAGTAGTGTACTTGGTAGCGTAGTTGATTGCGTCAATGTCAACCCCAGCGCGCGCGTGGCGCTTAAACCATACCTTGCGTGATGCGCAGAAAGTATGCGTACTAACAAAAGTAGGGACCGTCCTTAAAAGACTTTAAGGTTTCTTCAGAGTACTCGTCGGTCTTTTCCAGACGATAGTTACATATATCTGGAAAGGTGACTTCTGGAAATATTGAGAGATTCCTACTCTAGTTCGATTTCAATATGGATCCTGGGTCTGGCAAAACACCCTCGTCTGTGGCAAGTAATTCGGCCATGATACGATTTTCATTTTTACTTTCCCCTTCAGACACTTCCGCGAGCTTCATTGAAGCTCGGCCTTTCTTTTACACTTTCCTTCCGAGGATGTTTTTATCCCTCTTTCTTAAAGGAAGGTTCGCAAACACGGCAACTTCTGACGCTGAAAGCACTGTAGATTCCTCTCACCTTCTTCTTCCGACGTGACCATGTCAACGATGATTATTTCGATTTACTGTTAACTCGAAGAAACTACGATTTTACACTGAAAAAGCGATAATAATCCAAGAAAGCAGTGTCAACTCAAAGATATAAACAACCAAAGCTCGATTGGAATGAATTATGTTCCCCAGAGCCTCGCTTCGGTGTTGAAGTTTCGCTACCAGTCTCTCACTCAGAAATATATCGAAATTGGGCTGTTTTGAGAAACATTCGCCCTGTCGGTTATTTAGTGTTTTGACGATCTTGACATCCTGCCGGTCATTTAATTAATAGCCACAGCGAAATTCATTTTGGTGAGCTATTTACACTGGGGTGAAAACATCCAATCAGGGTAACGCCCGCAATTGGCAATTTACATACGTTCTAACTGGACAAACAAATCAACTGTACACCTGTTGTTGTTCAGACATCCCAAATTATAATCACGAACACAAAAAGAAATGATTGAAATGTTCCAGGATTTAAAACTTTCGATGACTGACGTAGTTTTAAGCTAGATTTAAACAACGCTTTGTAGAAAAATACAAAGGTATTTTCCTTTCAGTGTTAAGTTGTAATTTGCAAGCTTTCTGCTAAAAATTTCAAGCCCGAGTGAGAAGCAACGAAATATGACATGGTGCACCATTTCAGGGTCATCTCAACTATTGCCTCGTACGAACATAAAAATTAAAGCTTGAAATGCTCCTTCATAGTTATTATTCTCCAAAACAAACCTGCGAAAAGAAGTTTTATGATTAACGCAACGATGAATAAGTCTTCCTAAATTTCCCAACCCTAATGTAAAGGAAACAATATTTCTTTGTGAAGAAAGCTCTTAGCTGACATTCACCTCGTTTTAAAAATCATCCCCATAGATAATAACAATTTAAGTATCAGATATTTTATGTCTGGTGGTATGAGTGGTAACAAAAATTTGTCGAAATAAAGAATAATTTTCGAGTTTGGAAACGGATATCCGATACAGACCGACGTGATCGAGGAAGGAAACGGCTCATGCGCTCTCAAACGCAGGATAGAAATTTGCATAATTAATATCGTAGTAAGAAGACCTTTATATTAATTTGTTATGAAGGTAGATTTTATAGATGAAAGCCAGATAAATATTTTTGCTGTAAAATCCAGAGAAAAAGCTAAAAGGCAGTTGAAAGAATGTTAAGAATAAAAAAGAAAAGAAGAATACTGAACGTTGTCCTACTTCCTTCTACTTCAGTTTAAAACTGCTATGTCTTTCCTTACTCGATCGCAGGGGGCCTGAAATTTGTCCCAGAAACAATTAATACATTTACTCTTTAATTAATAAAAAGTAAAGTATAACGTGAAAAATTTAACGTTTTTACCCTCGTATCCGTAGTACGATTTCATTTTAGTCGCCAGTATCCCTACAGTGGATATAAGCCCAGTATCCGACAGCAATGGTATAAATATAATATCAGCGTCACTTTCGGCAACCAACAGATGGATAAGCACCTTTGGCACTTGCAATATTGTTTGGCCTTCAACCTGGAAAAAGAAAGCTAGTTGCTTCCTAGGAACGGAGCACTGTGATAAATAGCTCGCAGAAAGATTTGATCTTCCACTCAATGTTTTACAAAACGGAGTTAAAAAACAAACACAACGCGCAGAAAATAATTAGCCTCAAAATATAAATTAATGAACGTTAAATATTGATGTCTAGTGTGACATTATAAGCATATCCTAAAATCATAGGTAGAGCTAACAAACTAGTTTTCACAACTTAAGCGACGATGTTGCACAATTTGGAGAAACTTGACGGAAGTGTATACTAAATCTAATCTGCATGGTTGGGTTCTGTCGACCTCTGTTGTTCCAGGAAAACTCAACTTCAGGTAGAATGTATTGATGACATAATTTGCAGTACCTTCACTTCAAATCTCCAAAAAAGTATTTGAAAACATTCCATCTATCAGACACTAATTTGTTGACCACTACGTAGCGAAAAGCGCAAACATTAGCCATGAAGATAACACTCGCCTAAACAAAACAGTGACTTGTGGAAGTGGTCTTCAAGCTACAGTGTAGTAGTGCGTCGAAACTTTTACATTCATTGTTCTTGCTTTCTGTCGGAATATTTCGTTTTCCAGAAGTCATTAAGTACGACGCCAAAAATTGAAATTATATTCGAATAAAGTTTTTCATGATTAACGTTTCTCGTTTGTATTACAATGCAATCCAGCTTGAAAGCGATGCATTTTCGAGCATAAATTTAAAAAGTGCCCGAAATTGTCTCACGTACATGCTGGACTATATTATTGTAATTAAAATGAGAAGGTTTGCCTTAACAAAGGGCTATTGGTAGCATATTGGTGCCGGTCGGAAACTGGGAAACACACTGGACATGTAAACATGCGGGCGATCCATTTTTAAATGAACCATGCATTAAAAGACGAGGCCGCGAATGTTTGCTGGTGCTAAAAGCCGTTTGATGGACAGATTCAACAACCACCGTAGACTATACCACTAGATCAAAAACTTTCAAAGATACCAAACACTTTTTTTCTACCCCTATTCATACTTCTTACTTCCTTCCTCTCGAGACTGTCAGTAAAGTCAGAGAGGCTACCCTTATGTCCAAACTATAAACTTGAATTAAATCTGTGTGATGAAACCTAACAGTTGTAGCTACCTAACAAACATGCCAACAGCTTGTCAACTTATCTTAAGTATGTGCTACACTGCATTTTGACAGCAGCGCCAAGCAAATTCGCACGCTAAAATATTTTGTAATTTTTCTCTATATCTGAAGAAGACTAGTGGTAGCCAGCCGAAATATTGCATTAAATCAAGTTTAGTTCTCCATTTTGTCGGCATTGATTACCTTTTCACTTTTCAAAAAAATATGCAGGTGGTGCTTCGAAAGTTCGTGGTCTATTTAAAAGCATGCAATTAAGTACTCGGCAAATGTGTATACTAAAGAGACCATTATACGTCCTTTGGGTGCAATAAATCCACATTTTAAAATAAAATGCTTATTCTGAGACAAGTGCATATGCCAGTGCTATTTCCGGTATATGTCAGGTTTGCGTGTCTCTCGATGATAAGAGAGTGCATTAAAAACTATAAATGTCAATGAAAAAATCCTTGCAAATTCCGAAAAAGCATGTAGGATCCGAAGTCCAAGGTTTTGTTTGCATCGTAAAACATTCGTAAAATTCCGATTATAGGTCGAAGTTCCGAGCTTCTGTTTCCAAACTGATTGCGAAAACGTCAGTTAACTTTGAGTTGCGCCATGACTAGGAAACTTCAGCTCTTAGACGCCTGAAGATCTCATGATGGTATACAGGAACCATGTTCTAAACACTCGTAAATGACCATTGACGGAAAAAAGAATTGCGTCGCATTCTAAGAAGAGGAAAAACTGACATTTTATCTAAAACACGAACTATTTTATGTATTAAAAAAAAACAAACATCCGAAAATAAAAGGCTGCAAACATCGGCCATGAGATTGCAAGCGAGTCAAAAGAAAAATCATGATAACTAAAGATGTATCAACTTTGGAATTCCACATAAAGGGATTATGAAGAACAATACTCACCTCAGGGTTTTGAGGCAGAAGTGTAACAGCTCTCGTAAACTTGTAATTCTCTTCATTGTTAGCAGTTGTTATTGTTTTAGGGCTAGGGGCATTGTTTCTTTTGTTTGTTCTTTTGTTCTCTCAAACGGTAGCAAGCCATTCATGTGAGACCTTACGAGAGTTGCTACATCACCATTTTGAGCTGCTGAACTTAACATAGACTGTGAGGTAACAATGGAAAGCTAACTTCATCCGTATGGTCGCTCAAAATGAGATAAACGGTAAGCATACTTCACTGCCTGACAGAAAGGTAATTAATCCATCAAAGCATCAGCTAACCCACCAACCATCAGATCCACTATATAAAAGCCAAATAAATATTATTCATAATGATGTCTCGTGCAAAGACAATCAACATTTTAATAATTGAAATAAACAAATGAATTTTCCCTGTTTCTCTCAAGGTGTTTTCTGAAAGAAATAGAAAACATTTTTGTGTTTCTATAGCAAAACTCGCTACATAATGACGACAACAAAATAATAAGAAACTTGATGTTTTCATTATGTTACATGACGTTATGCTGAATTCAAAGAAAATGCAATCGATAAATATGGAATCCATAAACACGCAAAAAGAGAAGGAGGCCAATATCCAGCCATTAACCGAACAAGCTTTGTCAATAAAGGATTTATTACATGGAATAAAACACCAAAAAATTACATTTGTACTTGTTTATCTTCAAGGACTGAAAGGGAGGCCAGTTGTATGCAAAAATCGATGGCGCGTGCACCTTTACCCTGATTGGGTGAATACAGAAATACAACCATTTGATTGGTTTACATTTTTGAGGTGTAAATCTATAACTTCTGAATGGAATTTAAAAATGTACGAAACCGATATAAGCAGTTTTTTGAACCTCAAAAATGTTCCGAAAAGGCTTCAATTTTGAGCACTTAACTTCTAGAGAAGGTTTAACCAAAAGAGCACGACATGTTCATTTCATCTGCCCATCGCTTTCGGCGATCCTTAGGCACTTGGAAAAATTATTGCTCAGCTCTGTGGCGCTACCAATCTGTCGGATTCACCACACTCGAAAAGCTTTTCTTCCTCAGCCATGTTCTACAACAAGTTGTCGGCTCGGCATTTGGCACTTAAACACTGTAAAACTTCATCTTGAGAGTTTGAAGTTGTCGCCCTCAATAAACTCTTTTGTTCAAAGAGCGTTAAAGACTTCGTTGAAAAGACGTCAAAATGACAGGCTCGTACTCTGTGCAGTCTAACTTCTTCACGATTTTATAAACATTTGCACAAAAGCGAATTCATTTCTCCGTCAGGTATGTCACACAGTTATCCCTGTTCTCGTTTTCTTGGAAATAATATCGCTTCCATGTCTTCATGTCATTTTGTGTTTTTACTTAAGCTTAAGCCTACGGTGTTTGCCGGTTTTTGCTGCTAAATAAATTCATGAAACTCCTCAACATTTTTGTTTTCTTTGTTTTCATTCTCGTTGAGGCTTTCCGTTTTCTCGTTTTCCAATTCTGTTGATACAGAGACCACAGGAAATTTTTAACTGTCACAGAATATATTTTTTACGGTACTCATTACGAAAGAAAGTTTTGGTAAGCCGGCCTCTGCTTCTGAGAAATTTTTCTTGCGGGACAAAGCGCGTAATCCCGAGCGGGCTAGGTAGCTCCATCCTGCCCGCTCGGGTAGCCAATCACAGCGCAGGATTTGGTTCATCTTGCCCGCTCACGGAATCAGCCATATAATAAACGAGACTATTTGATAATTTGAAAGATTTCTCAAGAGTACCATCACATGGTCTGAATTGGGGCAACAAACTACCCATGCCACAAAGGTCCATTATTACAAACTGTGACAGCTTAATTTGAAACAAAATGCGACAGTCTCTTATGTGCTATCACGAAATGTGACAGGTGTTATATATGGGTCTATCAATTCCAAGCCTCTCCATCTCCCTCCGGGCATTTGCCTTTTTTGGAAAAAAGAGTTAAAAAATGCTCCACGGTGGTGAAAATCAAAGGCAGTCGACTATGGCGCTGATCAAAAGGCGCCGGAAATAGATTAAATTCAAGAATCCAAATCTCAAAAGTGGCACATAAACAAGCGCTGAATTGAAATGGCATTTAGAGCAAATATCTGACCTTACTCTCACATATACTGAAGTTAAACTTGCGGTATCATCCTTTATTATCCAACTGCAGCGAATACCCTCCAAATAACAGTACAAATATACAACGATATTGTACAGTTATTTGTACAGTAGAAAACCTGTTTGCCGTAAAGGTTGGCGCGCGCACGTAAAACTGTCACACTCTCCCTCTTTCATTGATAAATTTATTGACTACAGCAGTTGGATAATAAATCTCTTTCTTAGTAGATATTTTGGTGTGTAGTGTCGCTTTATATTTTTACTCGTTGGTTGTATTTTGACGAGCCCGTAGGGCGAGTCAAAATACTGCGCAACTCGTAAAAATATAGAGCGATACTACACACCAAAACATCTAATAAGATATATATATTGGACGCAAGCTTAGCGAACGTATTTTAGTGGAGCTCCTCGCTAAGAAGGAGTGCGAGCAGAGCTTCGTACCTAACAGAAATTGGTAACCCATCAAGCTGAGAAAATTTGGTAATGAAGTCACCATACGAACGTCCGTCCATCCGTACAGAGTCTGAGGGAGTGGTACGGGGCTCTGGAGGTAACCCGAATAGGGGAGCACAGGAATGCCATGTTTTTCTTGGCGGGATTTTTAAAGAAAAGAAAACTAATGTGTATCTGTTTTGTCAATAAACGATAGCGGAGATATATCTAACGTGTTCAAGATAGGGTTTAACCGAAGCAATACGTGAAAGAGAACTGCAGAGAGCAAGAATTAACATGCAAAGAAGAAGTGAAGAAGATCGCAAAAGAGAACGGGCCAGGGCTAAGGAAAAGAGGCAAAGCACTACTGAACAATGCCGTGTGATAGAGCGAGTCAGGGCTAGAGAAAGGAGATGAAATAATACCGAACAATGCCGTGAAGCAGAGCGAACGAGGGCTACAAAAAATCGACTCAGAATACTATCGAACTTCCCAAGTTAATTCCCGCTCGCCGAGATGTGTACAAGGAAAGTCTTATGATTCATTAGGTGATCAACAAGAGAAATCAAATTTGTTTTGTATGTTTAGAGGTAAACGGTAAACACAGCGGAAAAAAATGGTTGATTCCTTGATTTATCGAGAATATTAGTTAAGTTCAGTGTTCAGAACTTTTGCTGGACGAATCTGCCCGGAGGATTCACACTGAAATAAATTGCCAGGCTGATTAAATATCAGACTCCAATGTTTCATCAACGTTTGTTTTAATTTTTTTACTACCGGATGGTACGTAGTGGCAAAAGGCAATATCCGTTCGTGACCTTTTTGCTTTTGTGTAAGTTCCGGCGATTGCCCAGAGGCAAAGCTTTTCCCTGACAGAGACCTTTCTATAATATGTTTTCTTGGTACCCTAGGCCTCTTGCTTTGAGGCGTTGTTTGAATTCCAAAATGCTCTTTTCAATTTTTTTTTTTTTTTCAGAGTTAATTCTAACCAATCTTGTTGCTCCACCTTTAATTGACGAAACCATATTTTAGCACGAGACGAAGTGCGTGAATTGGAGAATAAAGGTGAAGGACAGAGCGGCACGTGCTCCCCGTATGGCTTTTGTGGTCGCGTCGTATTATCGCATTTAATTGCTTTCTACTGCAAAATTGGAACACTGAACAGCAAACGATAAGGACATTTAAACTTAAACAATAGCAATTTGCAAACGCCCACCTCTACTTTCCTCCATGTTGACATAAGGGAAGAAGCAGATCACGTGATCCAAATGGAGGGAAAATCTAAAGGCGCGCAAAGGGTGAAACCTGGCTCAGATCCTAGCTCGGATCCTCGCTCGAATCTTGGCTCGGATTCTGGCTTTATTCATAGTTTTTATCATTGTTAAAGACTGCCAGGCGAATTTTGAAGTTTTCTTTATGTTACAGGACAGCCGCTTCGGAGACTGCTAAAATTTCTTAATTCTGTTCCGGTTGGAAGTTGGAAACCACAAAAGGTCAAGAAACCATTTTAAAAGCGGATAGGTTTTGCTCAGCTTAAATTTGACGCTCGTAGGTTAAATTGCTTATTGTGTTTAAAAAGTATGGTGATTTCACCGTTTTCTTTTAATTTATTCGGTTTGGTGGAATGCTTGGGTGAATTTTTTAAAGGTTATTGGTAAAAGACTGGTAAAGCTACGGCCGATAATGACTGCAAAGTCGTCGGCAAAAATAATATTCCAATCGATCGATAATCATTAAACTGATTCACATCGCAATCAATGCAAGTCTTAAGAAAGCAAGCTTAAACGAATTTTCCGTAACATTACTTTCTTTTGACCATCCTTGGTTGAGACAGTATTTGCTGTTTGACACTCAGATGTAGTCAGTAGTAGTGCTATGCATGCATACACTCTTTTTTTGCTAAGAATGTTGGTTTTCCGGCGAGGCTGAATAATCTTATTATTTTGCCGATTTTAGGCTGAAAATATTCTTGTGAATTCTTAGACTATAGCGTATGGCATATTTGTTTTAGAATGTATTTGGTGCCCGGTCGTGTTGAAGTAATTTTGGAGCCAGCCAGGAGGTATTAAGTCTGATATGACGCACATAAGGCCCGGTTCAGACGCAATACTTCACGTACGTGAGCCGAATCGAATTCGAATGTAGGCCGACCTAAATTAATTTAGACCGGCTTAATTGATTCATACGCCGATCTCAATTCCAGCCCAACTAAATTTACAACTTACAATACTTATACACCCTAATACTCACATTCATGAGAAAAATCCTTCGTTTGGAAGCATAAGTACGAGGCTAAGGATGTGTAAAGTGCTGTTATTAACATTTAGGCGCATTTATGGAAAAGGTCTACAAACGAGAACAATCTGTAGATCTGCCAGTAAATCCTAAATCATCCCAGACAGGTTAACTTTGTTATCAAAAGCATCCAGCTTAATAGTTTATTAAATACAGCTGTTGCAAGCTCTTTAAAGTTTTGGTTCATATCACTACAATTTTTGTTTCATTTTATTTTATTTATTTATTTATTTTTTTTAGTTAATCCTTTGTTAATCTTCCAAAATATGTTCAAATCTCTCTAGGAGGACAGAAAGGAAAATGCTAAGGTAGTTTGAAATATTAGTCGTTATATATGGTTCCATTCTAAATTACAAAATTCTCGTGATGCTAGACTTTTCATAAACTTGAAAAGCATTGGATGAAACTAATCATATGCAAAGATCACCATAAAATTATACGCAAAACACCGGTACCCATCCAATACCCTGTAGTTAACTTCCACAAAATTTAAAGTATTAACTATGGCCATTGTATTCATTTTCATGTGGAACCAGGTTCGTGTTTTTTGTAGTTAAGAGTGCCCGCCTGTAAAAATCAGACAAATTCTCAATTTCGCGGCAAGGGTCGAAAATTCGAATTCGCTCATATTCCTATGGTAGATAGGCTAGGGCATGACAAAAACTACTGGATAGTTTTTTTTTTTTGGCAAAATATCCTTTTATTTTAAAGAAATATGTAATTACCAAATTCCGTTAAAATCGTCATTTGACGCACCATTTTATTAAACAAATTTGAGAGCCTCGCATGCAAAACCACATCCTTCTTCCGTCTTTAAAACATTCAAATATTTTTGTGCAATGTTTAAATGTGTACTCGGGGTTGATTTTAGGGAATGCTGCGTTGTCTTTTTGGGTGCAGAGTAATTAAATTTCCAAGACATGTATTTCATTCACTTAAAAGTACTTCGTAAAAATAATTGATTTTCACCATGTGCCAAACCTTCAAATGGATTAAGCTTCTGGTGGTTGAGTTGCAGAAGGATGGTCTACAGATTCCTGTAAAAATTTCTTTGGGCAAATGATTGTGAGCGACGCGAGCGCTTTTCAAAGTAAGTTAAAAATGCAGATATTTGACCTTCCGTGGTCAAATTTCAGTTTACGGGTTAGACATATATTTTAGCACGCGCCACATGTCTTGACAGGCCCGTCAGCAGGATTTTATGTGAGGGGGGGGGGGGGGGGGGGGGGGCGCTAACGGGGCCAAAGTGGACCAAACTACCGAAATGTATTTTTTATTGTCTGATCCTTTTATTTAGGAAAGTAGCAATACATGAGAAATTGTAACGGCAAAGTACACGGTAGGAACTGAATATTACATTTGTCGAATACAACTGTTTGAACTAAGTTATAAAGGACTGATTTTACGATGTAAAATGATACATCAAAATACTGCGGAACTAATCCCTCAGAGTAGTCCCGAGCTCCAGCCTTCGTGGGTGTTTGGTGGCAAACAGATTTACCACCTCATCCAAAACAATTTTAACTTGATAATGTATGTACATTAGTGCGAGGGACGTCAGCCTTTCCTGGCCCATGCATGCCTTGTTGTATGTATGCAGCCGCCTTGAAGAACTCGCACTTCTTTCACATTCACAGATCGTTGCACATATCGCATTATCACATTATCACATATCGTGGCGCATATCTTGCGAATCGAATTGAATTGTTAAGAAAGTACACATCGGCTTTTCATAGAATATTGTCATGATATCAGGAAATGGCGATAAGAGACCAAGAGAAACAAAATGTGTTTTCCCTCTTTGTGTCTAGAAAACTTCTATTTTGATGGTTTGGGATGCCTGTGGATTGCTGCTTTAGATTAACCCTCCCCCAGTCCCTCTCCGAATTGTTACTCTGTGTTCCTCTCTGGCTTTCTATTAAGCGAGTTTGTTTCATATCGAGGAATAGCGACTAAATCTCAGAGCATAATAATGGGATCAAGACTGGTGGACATTGCGAAAATAAGTATGATTTACCTTCTATATCTCGCTGAAAAACAGTAGTTAACTGAGATAGATCTGAAGTCGTGGTTTCAGCTGGGCTGTCATCGCAGACTACTCTGTCATTAGTGTCATTGTCAGCGTCTGATGGCTCTTGATGGCGTACTTTACTGACGCATGTATCGAGAGACTGGCAAGATTTAGCTGCAGCCTTCCTCTTTCTATTTTCCTGTTCTCTCCTACCAGGAGCCATAATCGGCGAAGGAGACCGTAAGCACGCGCCATTTCTAGTATTGGGCTTGTCCCCATGATATGGGACAATAATTCTATTTTTAGAACAAATTGCGCCATCGCCTGCGACACACGCGCGTACATGCTGCGAGGATTTTTGAGGATGTCGCGCGGGGGAAATGACGTCCGAAATTCCCGAAATTTTTCATGTTTTTGGCCCACAACTCAACGCGTTTACGTCTGTTGGAATTTTGCTAAAGTATTTTCGTCGAAACCTTCTCCAGTTTGAGTGAAGTAAGACGGTGTCGAATATAGGTATGTTCCGCATTAAGCTTATATATATCGCTGACCAAGTTGTGTTCCGACGGATGCTTCTTTTACATGAGCTTTACATTACTCCACTTTAAATTTCACATATGTCGAAGATTAACAGCTTTTCCATTACACAGCAAAAAACTAGCTGGACATATTTATATATAGCAGAGCTTCAGGACTTCATAGTTTCCTAGCTAGCTACTCTTGCCACACGCTTGCGAGGAATTTGTCAATCTATCGCGACCGAAAAGTAAAACAAAATAATTGCTAGTTTGAGTTTCTCTTGAATTGTAAGCAACGTTTGACGTTTCATCAAGGCCCAATAACTTTACGTCCGTAGGTACTGCTCAGTTTTATTCGTGTAAAAATCCAGTAAATTCTCTGTTGTCGATGAATGAGAGCGCCCGCCGATGCGTGTTTTGTACAGTCAGTAAACATGACAAATTGTACTTCCGCCGCACTTTCGTGTGAAAGCGTACATCGAACTCAAACAAAACTCTATAGTTTTTAAATATGTTTAAGATTGATAAATGTTTGAGAACATATTAAAAGCTAAGCTGAAAATATGTGAATAAAGCAGAAATAATCAGCAAAGTTACGATGACGCTTTCTTTAATCAACTTGGAATAACGATTTCGATTTTGTTGATCGAGTTATCAAAACTCCTTGTCTATTTTCATTTTCGCAGTGTAAAACTTCACTATGCTTATGTTGAAGAAACACACATGATGTTAGTAGCCTTTTTTGCGTTCGTGAAATTTGTTGCAGCATCTCAGCACAAAAGATAACGAAAGAAATCTTTGTCAAGATTTGTTGGCAATTGAAAACACCGACTCGGATTTGAAAGTGCACGAGCTGCACTATGCAAATGAGCTAACTGCACGCGTCAGACTTTCCTTTCAAAAACTTTTGCAAACTCACCAAACAAGCAGAAACAATAAGAAACCATCAAAACAGGTTTTGGTTATGATTAACCATTGTCTGAGAAACTCACAAATTAACTCGATACCAGAGTAGAGAGTTTTCTTGCTATATTCTTAAGTCAGAACAAACGCAAAAACATACGCGTGAGCGGATCTTATTATTCATTCCAAGTGCGAGATTGAAGTCTTGTTTTCGACCCTGAAAAAACCCACCTTTTTCGTTAGCTCAGAGCATAAAACTACATATAAGCGCCCTGGTTCGTATTCCCTTCCTCATTCCCTGCCATCGCTGTGAAAAATACGCAAGAGAATCTCTCAACTCTCACCATTTGATCACGCTACGTGACAACATCCACGCGAGAGCCCCCGACATGTGCGTGAATCCGCGCGGATATATGACGTCAGGATGGCGCAATTTGTTCTAAAAATAGAAACATTGTCCCATATCATAGGTGCGCGCGAATCCCGAGACTTACGGTTTCCGTCCCCGATTATGGCTCCTGCTCCTACCCATAACGTATTACACAAAAAACTCATTTTACATCTTCGGGCGTTCATGCGCTCGTACAAATAGAGAATACTACCCGACGCGTTAGCAGACGTGTCTGACAAAAAATCGTGAGATCGCTCCCTTGCTATTGGCTCGCTCGTCCAAACTCCCGTGCAAAGCGCGCGCACGTTAATTTTATTATTCATTTAGATAAGCTCGGACATTAGTGCGCTCACTGAAATGTTCTGAATGGCTCGGGCTACTAGAGTGCAGCTGGTTTTAGTTTCCAAATGAATACTTTACAGCTTTTTCCATTTTTTGATTTTGTTTAAGTATCACTGTTAAGTTTTAGACTTCAGTTTAACCGACTGCACTCCTTAACTTGGATATTGAGTATCAAAATGCGGACCTTTGGGGCCTGTGGGGAGGTGCGAACGCACCCCGTGCACCCCCCTGGTTACGGGCCTGCTTGAGCTATATTAAGTTGAAATAGACACAGAGCTGATAATTTCGAAATGTTCTAACCTTATTTGCTGTAAAAGGCAGGTACAAAAGCCGATTTGACGTGTTTCAGTCACCATTCGTCGCACATAAAGCAGAAGTTTGCTTTTGTTTACACAGCGTCCGATGTACATCGCCAACTGTCAACTTATTTAATGGTCGAATACCATGAATCTATGATCATCTTTCGACACATATGATCACCACTGCATCTAAGTCAAAAACGGCTAAGTGATTTGTAGATAATTGCTTGCTTTGCACTACACCAAAATATTACGTTTGATCATCGTTTGATCTATTGCTGTTTGAATCCTTGCTTGCAGCGGTTCCTTATTTATTCGTCACGCAATGCTGTCATCCCATTTTAGGGGATAGGAGTAGGACGAATTCTTTCCTAATACGTAAGGCTCCGTAAGGCTTGGAACCATAGCGAGCACACAGTCTTGCTGAGTACGAAGAGATTAAATTAAGCAATGAAAAGAATGAATAGTTAACCATTGCCCGTGTTGTCATCTTTTTCTAGACCACCGCTACCTACATGCCCTGCGTAATACTGTAACGCTAAACTCGTACCTAGGTCTTTTCGCGCTGTGCAATTATATTTGGTTTACTTATAATACAGTGGGCTAGCCTCGGGGAAATGGGAGGTGGCCGCTTAATAGGGGTTGGCCGCTTAATAGAGGTTGGTGTACCTTGAATATTTTTTCACTATCGGGTTATAAATTTAGCTAAATTTCTTAGTAAACATGGAGTCAATTCAAGACAATCATGATAGACGTCATTCACGGAGACCCAGGGGCAGTTGGTGGGGGTAGGGAAAAAGTCTAAACGTGTCTCCGCCCGAACTTTTTTGTCACGGGTTTAGACTTTTCCACGCTCCCACTAACCGCCCATGCGTCTCCGAGAATGTCGTTTATCATGATTGTCTTGAATTGACTCCATATTTACTAAGAAATTTAGCTAAATTTATAACGGGGAGCACACAATCTTGTTGAGTAGTGCAAAGCAAGCAACTATCTACAAATCACTTGAACGTTTTTGACTTAGATGCAGTGGTGATCATATGTGTCGAAAGAGGGTCATAGATTCATGGTATTCGACCATTAAATAAGTTGACAGTTGGCGATGTACATCGGACGTTGTGTAAACAAAAGCAAACTTCTTGGTCCACTTTGGCCCCCTTAGCCCCCCCCCCCCCCCCCCCCCCCCACCCCCCACATAAAATCCTGCTGACGGGCCTGTCAAGACATGTGGCGCGTGCTAAAATATATGTCTAACCCGTAATCTGAAAATTGGCGCATGGTCAAATATCTGCATTTTTAACGTACTTTAAAAAGCTCTCGCATCGCTCACAATCATTTGCCCAAAGAAATTTTTACAGGAATCTGTAGACCATCCTTCTGCAACTCAACTACGAGAAGCTTAATCCATTTGAAGGTTTCGCACACGATGAAAATCAATTATTTTTACGAAGTACTTTTAAGTGAATGAAATACATGTCTTGGAAATTTAATTATTCTGCACCCAAAAAGACAACGCAGCATTCCCTAAAATCAACCCCGAGTACACATTTAAACATTGCACAAAAATATTTGAGTGTTTTAAAGACGGAAGAAGGATGTGGTTTTGCATGCGAGGCTCTCAAATTTGTTTCATAAAATTGGTGCGTCAAATGACGATTTTAACGGAATTTGGTAATTTGCTTATTTCTTTGAAATGAAAGGATATTTTGCCAAAAAAACTATCCAGTAGTTTTTGTCATGCCCTAGCCTATATACCGAAAATATATGACCGAAATCGAATTTTCGACCCTTGCCGAGTTATTTTCCATATTTGAGGACAGGGACTCTTAATATCTACAACCCAGTGACAGCGAAGCAAGACCAGCACAGGAGAACGCAAACACGTTTCAGGTAATTTATATAACGTAACTAGACGGTCAACTGTTCATCTTCCACTTTTCTCTTCTCCTACAGTACTGCAGTCAGTTTAGTAAGTACGCTCATAACTTTGATAGATGGCTGTACTGTAAGGTTTGATTTTTAAGAAAGTCCTTAGGTCTTTCTGCCTCTTTCGATATAAGACAGGAAAAATTACCTAAAATACATATGGCTGGATTTATGAAAACCCTGCTAATTTCAACACAACCACCCTGACACTTCAGCAAGAAAATACACAGGCTTTTTCACTCAATCAACCACAGCTAGTCTGTCAACACACAGCCTACTCACCCACCGTGCATGTGTCTGGCTAGCTGGCTGCCGGCCCCTAAGGCTGCAGGGCATTGCTTGCCAAGGCTGTCCTGCAAAGAAAATGAGCAGTTTAACTGAGGAAACTGCCTCTCTCTATGACCCACCCCATCCCCCTGGGGCTAGAGCCTGGCGGCCCCGCTTGGTATCAGCTGGTAGCCAGGTCCCAGGGCTATCTTCCTTAACCCTCCTTGACGAAACCCTCCTGGCTTTTCAAGCACCGCAAAAGCCTCCCTGCCGGCTATCGCCGGCAGGCAGACGCGAAAGTTTTGCCCCAAATTTGACACGGTTTTCATAAATTCAGACATATATTGACGGGGAATGCCCGGAAAATGCCCCCAGCATGCACCTGTCGCCTCGAAGTGTTTCCCATGACTGGTCTGGGGCCACACCAGCTAAACTGGAACCCCCCCCCCCCCCCCCACCTTAAATCATTCTGCCACAATATATGTCTGGATTTATGAAAACCCTGCTAATTTCAACACAACCACCCTGACACTTCAGCAAGAAAATACACAGGCTTTTTCACTCAATCAACCACAGCTAGTCTGTCAACACACAGCCTACTCACCCACCGTGCATGTGTCTGGCTAGCTGGCTGCCGGCCCCTAAGGCTGCAGGGCATTGCTTGCCAAGGCTGTCCTGCAAAGAAAATGAGCAGTTTAACTGAGGAAACTGCCTCTCTCTATGACCCACCCCATCCCCCTGGGGCTAGAGCCTGGCGGCCCCGCTTGGTATCAGCTGGTAGCCAGGTCCCAGGGCTATCTTCCTTAACCCTCCTTGACGAAACCCTCCTGGCTTTTCAAGCACCGCAAAAGCCTCCCTGCCGGCTATCGCCGGCAGGCAGACGCGAAAGTTTTGCCCCAAATTTGACACGGTTTTCATAAATTCAGACATATATTGACGGGGAATGCCCGGAAAATGCCCCCAGCATGCACCTGTCGCCTCGAAGTGTTTCCCATGACTGGTCTGGGGCCACACCAGCTAAACTGGAACCCCCCCCCCCCCCCACCTTAAATCATTCTGCCACAATATATGTCTGGATTTATGAAAACCCTGCTAATTTCAACACAACCACCCTGACACTTTAGCAAGAAAATACACAGGCTTTTTCACTTAATCAACCACAGGTAGTCTGTCAACACACAGCCTACTCACCCACCTTGCTCGTGTCTGGCTGGCTGGCTGCCGGCCCCTAAGGCTGCAGGGAATTACTGGCCAAGGCTGTCCTACAAAGAAAATGAGCAGTTTAACTGAGGAAACTGCCTCTCCATATGACCAATCCCACCTCCCTAACGTTAGAGCCTGGCGGCCCCGCTTGGTATCAGCTGGTAGCCAGGTCCCAGGGCTATCTTCCCCAACCCTCCTTGACGGAAACCTCCCTGGCTTTTCAAGCACCGCAAAGGCCTCCGCAAAGGCGCGAAAGTTTTGCCCGAAATTTGACACGGTTTTCATAATTTCAGACATACATATAAATCAAAGTGGCTGTGAGTCACTCAACTTGGAAATAAATCGTTTGTAAACAGTGGAAACTGTGATGCCACTTGCGTGATTCACGCGCAAATTATAAGGCACGATATATTCTGTAGGCGATATACATGAAGACGAACATGAAGTACACTCGCACAGCTTTACAACATTTTTCTACCACGTTTAGTGCTGTTCCAAAATCCTTTCTTTTATTCCGTTTCAGTTCAGTACGCTTTGCAGTCGTATGATTTCCTTCAGGAATGGCGCAAAAATCCTAACTGGTCCTCTTTCGGCTGCCTGGGTCTGCTTCTTCAGCTCAACAATTTATAAGGCGAAATTCGTGGTTGGCTGGGGCAAACGTCTTTAAGAGTCCCTGTCCATAAAAATGGAAAATAACTCGGCAAAGGTCGAAAATTCGATTTTGCTCATATTCCTATGGTAGATAGGCTAGGGCATGACAAAAACTACTGGATAGTTTTTTTGGCAAAATATCCTTTTATTTCAAAGAAATATGCAAATTACCAAATTCCGTTAAAATCGTCATTTGACGCACCATTTTATTAAACAAGTTTGAGAGCCTCGCATGCAAAACCACATCATTCTTCCGTCTTTAAAACACTCAAATATTTTTGTGCAATGTTTAATTGTGTACTGGGTTGATTTTAGGGAATGTTGCGGTTTACGTTGGGTGTAAAATAATTAAATTTCGAAGACATGTATTTCATTTTCTTAAAAGTACTTCGTAAAAATAATTGATTTTCACCATGTGCGAAACCTTCAAATGGATTAAGCTTCTGGTGGTTGAATCGCAGAAGGGTGGTCTACAGATTCCTGTAAAAATTTCTTTGGGCAAATGATTGTGAGCGACGCGAGAGCTTTTCAAAGTACGTTAAAAATGCAGATATTTGACCGTCCGTCGTCAAATTTCAATTTACGGGTTAGACATATATTTTAGCACGCGCCACATGTCTTGAGCTATATAAAGTTGAAATAGAGACAGAGCTGATAATTTCGAAATGTTCTAACCTCATTTGCGGTAGAAGGCAGGTCCAAAAACCTATTTGACGTGTTTCCGTCACCATTCGTCGCACATAAAGCAGAAGTTTGCTTTTGTTTACACAACGTCCGATGTACATCGCCAACTGTCAACTGATTTAATGGTCGAATACCATGAATCTATGACCCTCTTTCGACACATATGATCACCACTGCATCTAAGTCAAAAACGGCTAAGTGATTTGTAGATAGTTGCTTGCTTTGCACTCCACCAAAACATTACGTTTGATCATCGTTTGGTCTATTGCTGCTTGAATCCTTGCTTGCAGCGGTTCGTTGTTTGTTCGTCACGCAATGCTGTCATTCCATTTTAGGGGGTAGGGGTAGGACAATTTCTATCCTAATACGTAAGGGTCCGTAACCACAGGAAGCACACAATCTTGTTGAGTAGGAACAGATTAAATTAAGCAATGAAAAGAATGAATAGTTAACCATTGCCCGTGTTGTCATCTTTTACTAGACAACCGCTACCTACACGCCCTGCGTAAATACTGTAACGCTAAACTCGTACCTAGGTCTTTTCGCGCTGTGCAATTATTTTTGGTTTACATATAATACAGTGGGTTACCCTCGGGGAAATGGGAGGTGGCCGCTTAATAGGGGTTGGCCGCTTAATAGAGGTTTGTGTACCTTGAATACTTTTTCACTATCGGGTTATAAATTTAGCTAAATTTCTTAGTAAACATGGAGTCAATTCAAGACAATCATGATAGACGTCATTCTCGGAGACTCTGGGGCAGTTAGTAGGGGCGGGGAAAAAGTCTAAAAGGGTCTTCGCCCGAACTTTTTTCGCACCCGTTTAGACTCCCCCTCCCCCCCCCCCCCCCCCCCCATAACTGCCCCTGGGTCTCCGAGAATGACGTCTATAATGATTGTCTTGAATGGACTCAATGTTCACTAAGAAATTTATAACCCGATGCATGGTGAAAAAATATTCAAGGTACACCAACCTCTATTAAACGACCAGCCCCTATTAAGCGGCCACCTCCCATTTCCCCGAGGGTAGCCCAAAAATAATTGCACAGCGCGAAAAGACCTAGGTACGAGTTAAGCGTTACAGTATTTACGCAGGGCGTGTAGGTAGCGGTTGTCTAGTAAAAGATGACAACACGGGCAATGGTTAACTATTCATTCTTTTCATTGCTTAATTTAATCTGTTCCTACTCAACAAGATTGTGTGCTTCCTGTGGTTACGGACCCTTACGTATTAGGATAGAAATTGTCCTACCCCTACCCCCTAAAATGGAATGACAGCATTGCGTGACGAACAAACAACGAACCGCCGCAAGCAAGGATTCAAGCAGCAATAGACCAAACGATGATCAAACGTAATGTTTTGGTGGAGTGCAAAGCAAGCAACTATCTACAAATCACTTAGCCGTTTTTGACTTAGATGCAGTGGTGATCATATGTGTCGAAAGAGGGTCATAGATTCATGGTATTCGACCACTAAATCAGTTGACAGTTGGCGATGTACATCGGACGTTGTGTAAACAAAAGCAAACTTCTGCTTTATGTGCGACGAATGGTGACGGAAACACGTCAAATCGGCGTTTGGACCTGCCTTTTACAGCAAATAAGGTTAGAACATTTCGAAATTATCAGCTCTGTCTCTATTTCAACTTAATATAGTTCAAGACATGTGGCGCGTGCTAAAATATATGTCTAACCCGTAAATTGAAATTTGACGACGGACGGTCAAATATCTGCATTTTTAACGTACTTTGAAAAGCTCTCGCGTCGCTCACAATCATTTGCCCAAAGAAATTTTTACAGGAATCTGTAGACCATCCTTCTGCAATTCAACCGCCAGAAGCTTAATCCATTTGAAGGTTTCGCACATGGTGAAAATCAATTATTTTTACGAAGTACTTTTAAGAAAATGAAATACATGTCTTCGAAATTTAATTATTTTACACCCAACGTAAACCGCAACATTCCCTAAAATCAACCCAGTACACAATTAAACATTGCACAAAAATATTTGAGTGTTTTAAAGACGGAAGAATGATGTGGTTTTGCATGCGAGGCTCTCAAACTTGTTTAATAAAATGGTGCGTCAAATGACGATTTTAACGGAATTTGGTAATTTGCATATTTCTTTGAAATAAAAGGATATTTTGCCAAAAAAACTATCCAGTAGTTTTTGTCATGCCCTAGCCTATCTACCATAAGAATATGAGCGAAATCGAATTTTCGACCCTTGCCGCGAAATTAAGAATTTGTCTGATTTTTACAGGCAGGCACTCTTAAAACCCAGCTTTAAACTGGGGAGTTTGAACTTACCACAGTTCCAGCTATTGTCAAAGACAGTAGAGTTATTGATGTCAATCTTGAAGAAAGAGAACAAGATGACAAAAAGACAATGGGGATAAATGATAACGATCTTGAGATGGCCAAGAACGTCAACAAAAAAAACGGCACGTAGGTACACAAACAGAAATCGTATCCCTAAATGTTATCCTATGTAGGCAAAGCTGTAAGTGCGTTTATGATTAACGTGGCTGGCAAAAGTTTCCTGCTACAGAGCCTTGTCGATTCAAGTTTTCAAAAATTTAAGTTGGCGCTGAACCCCACCTATAGAACTTTTTAAACTTTTCAAAAAGTTGTATTTCAACAACCTTATCACAATTCGATGAGTTTTACCTCGTGGTTTTTTAATCATAAATACTTTAACCTGCCATTAAGGGTGATTTAAACAGGTTGTGTCTTTGATATGGTACGCTTTATGCTATTCAGTTGATTACAACTTGCTCACCAATGATTGCCCGTTAGTGTGATATCAACATTGTAAACTTACGTGACAAAGTCCGAATCCATCAAAGTATTATGACTGCTAGAAAGGGCTAGAAACTTTACCAGCCACGACTGACATACAAGTAATAGATAAAGGAAACAAACTGTAACCTAATTGACTTGCAGATGCGAGTTTTGATATAAGTTTCAATTATCAATCAAACCTCGGGCTTATGGGGGGATAGCGGGTGGATGCCACCCTTCTATTTTTTTTTAATTGCGTCAAGAAGATGTACTTTCTGATGCTGAGACTTTCAGTAGCTTTTCATTGTCACCAAGAGAATATGATCTGTCACTTAAAAACATTTTGATGAGTTAACTGATTCTCAGAATTCTTGAACATCAGTGATGATTTAGTACTCTTATAGATTTCCTTATTATTTTGGACTAGTTTTCCATCAATTTACAATGTTTCTAACCTACTGATAAAGTGGCAAGTTAAAAATATGTCGGATTTACTGGAATTTTGTTAAGTCATATGGCGGCGTAAAATAAAAAGATCTTGAGTAAGGCATGCGCAGTACTGTAAGCTATTTAGCAATGTTAGTACTGTAAGTAACATTAGTATAAAAAAAATTATATTGTAAATTTTTTTTTGCTATGGTAAGTACTTTGGTAATGTTAACAATGTAAGTAAGGTTAGTATTGTAAACAAACGTAAAAAAAAAAAGTATCTAACCAAAGGACACGTGTGCAAACCCTAGTTAAATGAATGCGCGCGCTGTAATTGGTCAATCAGCTATGGTTTATTGTGCCAGTAAACTCATGGAAATTTCGCGTGTCTTTCGAATTATCATATAAAAGCAATAGACCACAAGTTTTTATGGTTTATAGGCTGACAATTTACTTGGGATGTTGGAAGAACACGAGAAGAATTCGCAAATCACTCGCCTGCGGCTCGTGATTTACGAATTCTTCTCGTGTTCTTTCAACATCCCGCGTGGTTTATCAGCCTATAAACCATGAAAACTTGTGGTTTATTGCTTAATTACATAATGGATATAGCAGCCGAAGGCTTATCAACCAAAGTGAATTAAATAAGTTAAGCCTTGATTGAAAGTTATTTAGTAATCCATGTATCTACGGTAGAGTAAGTTCCCGCGATAAACACTGAATTAAACATCACTTTTCAAAATCATCAATTATGTCCCCTCAGTTAGGACGTCGGTAGTATTACTTCGTTCAAAAGGTTTCTTTTATTTGATGAAAAACCGATTATCTGTTTGGATTTAGTTTACCTAGTTTTTAGTGGAGTAGTATTCCTTCTCTAAAAGGTACGCTACTAGGAAAATCGAAAATTTCAAGGTTACGAGCTTAGGCCTTCGAGGCCAAAACTTAGGGGGTAGCTATTCATTAACTACTGTTGCATGTGACAGCAGCCCATTCTTGAAGTCAGTCTGTTAAGTCCTTTAACGTGGTACCAAAACTGTCCCACAGAGTTGTTTTATAAAAGAAGAGTTATTTCTTAAAACAAAGATCTCCTTAAAAGTGGATGGTCTTTATTTCGGGCTCTTTTTTGTCCGAAATTTAAATCGTCCCTAAAATCTTCCAAGTAATGTACAATGGATCAATTTTAATAACGATGTTTTGTATTAGTATGGCTACTTGACTAAAGAATGGTTACCACCTATTTGTGCCAACTGAAATATTTCACTGGCGTCTAGTTACTCCCGAAGAACTTTGATTTTTAGGGAAAGAGTTTATGAAGTTCTGTGCAGATTATTTAAAAAGAGCTACCATAATAACCTAAGTAGTTTTCCGCTTTTACTTCCAAATAAATACTGTTCGCGCGGTTTTTCCCGATACGGTTTTGTATTAAACAGGTTTTCACTTGAGGGCGGTTAAACCCAAACGAAAGTAATCACTCTGGCCAGTCACAGAGGACACAGGCGATATCTAGGGAGGTACCGCTTGGCTTAAAAACAGCACAATATAACCTTGAAGTATACAACGGCATAATATAACCGTGAAGTACACGACAATAATTAAGCAAATGTAGGACAAAATTTGCTTTTGATTTCTGGGTTAATGATGATCAAAACTGTGTTTAATGTCAATATTTGATTACATTGTTTTCTCTGTTTTCCCCTTCTTCCAAGATTTATTTCTGTCCGAAAAAATTAGAGGAGGTAATGATAAGTCGAACTGTCTATCAGTTCATTGTTCTCTATGACAGCTACCTACAAGTTGACTGTTTCCGCAACGGTGAAGGGAAACTCTTAAGGTTCTAAATGTTCTACATCATAGTCACATCGTGAAGATCCTCTTGCTAACCCTCTATTCTTAGTTTCTTAGTCTTAATGGTACACCGCCAAAATTCTAGAATTTCAGCTTAAATATATTGCATGTGCATAAAATTAACGATGGCCGAATTGTTAAACTTCATTCGGAAATATAATATTTGCTGACAAATCGTAAGATGTTGGAAAATTTTCCAAAAGCACGATTTATTCATTGTATTTGTACGAAAACCTTAGCAAGGACACTGTGAATTGTTAGTTTCCGGCAACATTTTAAGCGCTGAGACTTTTGTCCTGAATAGTGGTTTCTGTACCTTTGCGCATGCGTATCTTAACCCTTTGACGCCCAAGTGGCCATATACGGCCACTTAATGGTCGTGCTCTTTGTACCACTTGTGACGTCATCAATTTAAATGTCATCAGATATTCTTGATGAGCAGATAGTAGTACTAGGCTAGGCCTTTCCGCACAAGGGTCAGGTTTAGATATCGACGACATTTCGACGTCGCAAATCGAAACACAACGTTGTCAGTTTTGGTGCAAAAAAAGTGGTAAAATGGTCCACTACGTCTATGATTGATCAAGGTCCATTTCTAGGCTTCGCCCGTAATTAACCTCCAACTTTTCACGGCAGCCAGAAAGAACATACAACGCAAAAGGTAGCCTAATCCTCGAAAAATCTCTCCTTTTAGTAAAAAAAGCTTTCTTAGCAAAACTTAGGCTTATTTAGCGTCATGGCAGCTAAAAAAACCTGACTAAATGGTTAAAACGGTACTTTTTGGCTTCAGTTTGGTATTCAGAGGGTTAAATTGGGGTAACAGGCCTTCACCCACTCCTACGGCTTGTGATACTTGCTCCTCACTTGCTTCTCAAGGGCACGTTATGTTGTTGTGAAGGTGACTTCTTTAAAGGTAGAACAGAGCCGTTCGACTGTGGCATAAGCAAAGTTTTCTAGGTCATAGGTCGGTTTCTGTCGCTCTGTAGAGTTTGACACCTGTGTAATTTGCATGTGCTTTAAATTTACCTTGTTTTGTCCAATTAATTCCTATTGCAGGATATGTTTAATTTCTTTGCATTCTATAATGTGATGCCGGGCCCGGTTGTTTGATTGAAACTGTGGCAATTTATGTCACTTGTTAGCAAGGATTTCATATTTGCATTACCCCGCGTCGTCAGAGACTGCCGTAGCTTCACTTCGAGAATCAGGCTAAGAAAGTCGTCCTGTGTCGTAAGAGATATGTTTGCTTGCGCTTTTCGTCTTTTGAGCTCGTTTAGGTTTATACCTCCTTTGTTCGTTTTGTCACAGCATGATGAGACAGACGTCTGTCTGTTGAGTCTGTCGGTTACTTGAGACATTTTTCGAACCAATAAATTGAATTTCTTTTCTTTTCTTTCTTTCTTTCTTTTTTCTTTCTTTTTTTTTTTTGATTGGGTCTCTCTTAGTCTTTCATTTCAATCATTTCAAGGGGGCGGTATAGCATAGACAATTGTGTGACTACAGGCGGATTGTTTTCGACTCGCGCTCCACGCTCGTGTATCACGTTTCGTGCCTTACCCGGAAATCCGGCCTGTTCTGCAGTTGTTAAAGTTTTAGCCTGCGTAGCTAGCGGTTTCGTGGCGCGGAACGAGCGGCGAAGGCGAAGCCTCGAGAAAAATGGTGAGAAGGGAAGAGATTTCTCCCTCTTCCTGTTGTGACCGTCATGTTCTCGCGGCTTCCTCGCTCGCCACGAAACTCCACCGTCTTCACTCTAGTCGGAGTAGTTACGTAGTTTCATTTGTAAAAGTAAAGCACCTAATGCGACAGACCTGTATTTATGACAAACATTTGTGTCAAAACAGTTTTGAAAACATAAAAACGTCACTCTTTTTTCTAACAGCTATCGCAAATTATAGTCGCATGTTGTGGCATTTTGTCAAATAATAGCACATGTTGTCCTCCTCTTAGAGTATACGTTAAAATGAGAGTAAACAGTTATCCACGAATTTCATTTTCTTTTAGCAAATGAACAGTTCAGTTCAGTTCGATCCTTGATATAAATTTATCTTCGAACTGGCAACTCATTGTAGCTTATGCTTTAAGGTAAGAACGTGTTTCTGGTTCTCTTGTATATATATAGATGGGTCCTACGAACTGCGTGTGTGTTTTTTTTTTTTGGGGGGGGGGGGGGTTGTTGGACTTTTTTTGAAAAAAATGTCAGGTCTAAAGGTAAATAGTTAAAAGACAGAAGGTTCACAGTAGCCGAGTTCAAAGGAAATGAAAACTGCCTCAGTGGAATAAAATACTTCAAATGACCTGCAGATCCGACAAAAGCCCGTGGATTCTTCCTCGTATGATAATTAAGGAACTGTTTGAGCCGCGGAACTTCACAGAAAACCTTAACATAACAAAGTCTACCTTAATCAGCGGCTGGTCGTCCAGCGAATTATTTCTCAACGGTTGGGATCCCAAAATCACTGAAAACTCTGCTCTGAACGAAGCTTTTTTCACGACGTTTTGGTGATTAGGGACACCTGAGCATATAGTTAAACTTAAACATCTGATATACAATTCTTGGATGGAAAGGCAAAGAGTAAACTAGAGCATCAGGAATTTGTAGTAACGAAATTTAAGAAGGTATCATAATGGTTGATGCGTTTAAAGCACGAACTGCGCGCTATTATTAAATCTCGCCGCCGCCCTTGGTGAAAATGATCTTTATAATAACAATTCAGGCGCATGGACAAAACTTTTGAATATCTCGCTCCTGACAGTTACAGGAAGAGGTCTGGTGTTATTTAATCGAAACTGCAACGTCGGAAGACCGCTAACTGTTAGTTCTCAGTCTTATATAGAATTCTTGACAGTCGTGGTGTTCTGAGCCTCGCAAGGACAATTAACGCATCTGACAATTATTGACATTACTTGATTCAAGATAATCAGGAACAAGTTAGAATCAAAATAGCAACGAGTTTGGACTGAACTTATGCCTTGATCTTGATTCTTATAAATTATACTTTCATAATAACGAAAGAAGAACTTAGACTGATCTGCGCATTTCTTGTAAATCATGATTCTTAGCCTAAACAAACCTAAATTCTTTTAAATCGCGATCGATAGAGGACTTTTCTTTTAGACCTTAAAAAAAACAACATTTGTTTTCTTAATAACACGCAAAAGAAAACTGTGAATATAGCTATTCCGTTGGAGCATTGAAAAAGCTTTTTCTCGCTCCTATTCTGATGCATTTCAATTTTGTGGAATTTTTACATACTCGACGACTGGCATAATGTTCTAAGCATAAGTCATAAACCGGTCTAAATTCCAGTTGATTTCTTACTAGCGGTTTTAAGAGTCTTTAGAAAGCCTATGATTCGTAGAGAAATCGAAAAATACTTATTTTATTCGTCAGTCTGATTTTTGTGTATGCAGGGTTTTTGTATCCTTAGAAGAATTTTTGTTGTCAGCACGTCATAATTAAGAGCGTGACCGTGTAAGAAGCGACCACTCAAAGTTTCGTGGAGAATGGATTGCCTTCATTTTTTCTACACAAGTCAAGCAACATATGTAATGTACGAAAATGGTCTTTATTTCGACAGAGTAGCTTTCTTTATTTTTAGAGGTATTTTTTTTTTGGTAGGCACCTCGAAAACCACACAGAACCGGAAATTGAAACTCCAAATTTTGGGGGTTACGTTATCCTTGCTTAAAATTCGCACATTAAATGAAACAACTTGATTCTTTCAGAATCACTGCATAATTCGTCCTTCTTTGCTCACAACTAAAAACTATTTGCTTGTCTCAAAAACAAGCAAAGTTATGATGTTTTTTCCTTATCCTCTGAAAAACGTCTTTGCTATTTTTGCTGACATCTCAGTCTCCAAACAAACAGTTATTTTTTTCAAAAGTGTGACTTCTACATGAATGATGGCTGTTATCAGCGTAATTTACTAAGCCTAAGCTACAAATATCTGTATTAAAAGTTGTGAGCACTCATAATTTTGAAGCACAAAAAAGTTCGAGAAAGTAGCTGAAAATTCAGCATTTTGCGTACAAATAGACGAATCTCGTCCCTTAATGCGGTTTTAAATTTCTCAGCGATTTTTTGTTTTTGTTTTTGTTTTTTTTTTTTGACTTTACCTGGTTAGATTAATTGATTTTAAACGTCCGGAGACCTCGATTAGACTTATTTTACACCAAAATATCGGGAAATCTTTCAAGCCTTGCATTGCTTTTTCTTTCTACTCCGGCACTGATCACTGATCGTCACCGGCCTTTCCGTCGCGCATCACGCATTCTTGGTTGAGCAGGCGTTGGTTTAAAATCTCGTATTCCAGTGGAAATGAGCAACATTAAAATATTACTTTGATGGTTTTCCACACGTTTTCTTTTCCTTTTCTTGATTTCTATAAGTTTGTTGGAGCACAACATTTCAACAAGCTTGATGCTCGCAATTGCTACTGGAAAGTCAAATTAGACGAATCCTTGTACCTAACAACCTTCAATACACCATTTGGCCGGTTCCGCTTCCTTAGGATGCCATTTGGCCTACGCATGAGTCACTGAGACGTCTTCCAGTTCAAGTTTGATGAAACATACCGTGATTGTCATGGGGCTATCGTCATTGCAGATAACATTACTCTCTCTGGAAAGAATGACAAGGAACATGACGTACACCTACATGAAAGTATGGAACGTACCAGAAAAGCCGGAACCAAGCTCAATGACGCGAAGTGTGTCATCAAGACAAAGGAACGCAATTTCTTTGGTATGGCATACACACCAGATGGTGTAAAGCCTAGCCCAGAAAAAATTGAATCCATAGGAGAACTGGAACCACCCTAAGACAGGAAAGAACTTCACACTTTCTTGGGGATGGCAACCTATATGAGCAGGAGCCATAATCGGGGACAGAGACCGTAAGCGCGCGCCATTTCTAGTATTGGGGTTGTCCCCATGATATGGGACAATAATTCTATTTTTAGAACAAATGGCGCCATCGCCTGCGACACACGCGCGTACGTGCTGCGAGGATTTTTGCGAATGTCGCGCGGGGGAAATGGCGTTGGAAATTCCCGAAATTTTTCATGTTTTTGGCCCGCAACTCAACGCGTTTACGTCTGTTGGAATTTTGCTCAAGTATTTTCGTCGTAAGCTGCTCCAGTTTGAGTGAAGTAAGACAATGTCGAATTTAGGTATGTTCCGCTTTAAGCTTATATATATCGCTGACCAAGTTGTGTTCCGACGGATACTTCTTTTACATGAGCTGTACATTACTCCACTTTAAATTTCACATATGTTGAAGATTAACAGCTTTTCCATTACACAGCAAAAAACTAGCTGGATATATTTAGAAATAGCAGAGCTTCAGGACTTCATAGTTTCCTAGCTCCTCTTGTCACACACTTGCGAGGAGTTTGCCAGTCTGCCGAGACCGAAAAGTAAAACAAAATAATTGCTAGTTTGAGTTTCGCCTGAATTGTAAGTAACGCTTGATGTTTCATTAAGAACCAATAACTTTACGTCCGTAGATACTGCTCAGTTTTATTCGTGTAAAAATCCAGTAAATTCTCTGTTGTCGATGAATGAGAGCGCCCGCCGATGAGTATTTTGTACAGTCAGTAAACATGACAAATTGTACTTCCGCCGCACTTTCGTGTGAAAGCGTACATCGAACTCAAACAATAACTCTATAGTTTTTAAATATGTTTAAGATTGATAAATGTTTGAGAACATATTAAAAGCTAAGCTGAAAATATGTGAATAAAGCAGAAATAATCAGCAAAGTTACGATGACGCTTTCTTTAATCAACTTGGAATAACGATTTCGATTTTGTTGATCGAGTTATCAAAACTCCTTGTCTATTTTCATTTTCGCAGTGTAAAACTTCCCTACGCTTACGTTGAAGAAACACACATGATATTAGTAGCCTTTTTTGCGTTCGTGAAATTTGTTGCAGCATCTCAGCACAAAAGATAACGAAAGAAATCTTTGTCAAGATTTGTTGACAATTGAAAACACCGACTCGGACTTAAAAGTGCACGAGCTGCACTATTCAAATGAGCTAATTGTACGCGTCAGACTTTCCTTTCAAATACTTTTGCAAACTCACCAAACAAGCAGAAACAATAAGAAACCATCAAAACAGGTTTTGGTTATGATTAACCATTGTCTGAGAAACTCACAAATTAACTCGATACCAGAGTAGAGAGTATCTTGCTGTATTCTTAAGTCAGAACAAACGCAAAGACATAAGCGTAAGCTTACAACTAGCGCGAGCAGATCTTATTATTCATTCCCAGCGCGCGATTGAAGTCTCGTTTTCGACCCCGAAAAACCCACCTTTTCCGTTAGCTCACAGCGTAAAACTACATGTAAGCGCCCTGGTTCGTATTCCCTGCCTTATTCCCTGCCATCGCTGTGAAAAATACGCAAGATAGTCTCTCAAGGTCTCTCAACTCTCACCATTTGATCACGCAACGTGACAACATCCACGCGAGAGCCCCCGACATGTGCGTGGATCCGCGCGGATATATAACGTCAAGATGGTGCAATTTGTATTAAAAATAGAAACATTGTCCCATATCATAGGTGCGCGCGGATCCCAAGACTTACGGTCTCCGTTCCCGATTATGGCTCCTGATATGAGCTCATTCGTCCCCAAGCTAGCTGACCACACTGAACCCTGAAGAGACCTCTTGAAAGAAAACGTTGACTTTGCGTAGAATTCATCACACTCGAGAACTTTTCAAAAGGTGAAGTCAATGATTTGTGCAGCAACTACCATGGCGTACTATGACAGAAATGAACCCAATGGGGGAGACCCAATACGCCAATATCGAACGCGAACTATTAGCAGTGGTCTATGGGTGCGAAATGTTTCACTCATACCTCTATAGAAGAGCATCAACCGACCATCGGTCCCTAGAGCAAATCCACAAAAATACCTCACGCAGGTAGCCCCCCGCCTTCAAAGAATGCTGCTGCGTCTACAACCCAACGACTGCATGGGTTGTCAAATATCTCCCAGGAAGAGAAATGGTCACAGCTGATTCCCTACCCCGTCTCTCACGGTTGGATGAATTCGAGGTACCAGACATGAAAGTGAAAGTTTACTATTTAATCAGAATCACTCCAGCCAAAATAGAAAAGTCTTTATTAAAGATTAGGCACAGTATACGTGTGACTTTAAAGCAATAATAAATAAAGCTTAAAACCAGTCATACGTAATACAAAATTACAGTAAGTTAAAAACGATATTTGGCATAGAAAAATCCAAACTGCGAACCAAATCATGTGTGTACTGGTGAAGCATTTACAGAGAAATAGAAAATCTTGTAAACTCATGTAGTGTCTGCCAGAAGTACTAAAATTCCCAGCAAAATGAGCCCATGATACCACCAGAAATCCCTTGAAGACCGTGGCAAACTGTGAGTGCGAACTTGTTCTACGTCCAGC
Source organism: Orbicella faveolata (assembly GCF_042242905.1). NCBI lineage: Eukaryota > Metazoa > Cnidaria > Anthozoa > Scleractinia > Merulinidae > Orbicella > Orbicella faveolata. The sequence goes on from NW_028301553.1 coordinate 17,095,105, forward strand.
AGTAGTGATTTCTTATATTTTTTGATTACTACTCCAAGTTCCCATTTGTCAGAAAGCTTCACAAACTCACAGCTGGAGCCGTTGGTAATGACAAAAAGGCATTGTTCGCAGGGAATGGAATTCCCAAAGCTCGACATTGCCACAACGGCACCCAATTCACCTCCGCCGAATTCCAGCAACTGTCAAACCAATATGGCTTCGAGATCGTGACGTCATCCCCTCATTATCCACCTGGCCATGGGTTTGAAAGTCAAGTCCACACGGTAGAGAAGACTATCCAACAGTGTAGAGAGACTAAAATTCTATCTTAATGACTTTATTCTTCCCAATATGTATAGGATACCTATGACCAAGAGTACGTCTCGATAACAGTGCATGTTTATTGTTTAAGACAAAGGGATGTAACATATCTCATTAGCACGTGCAGCATTCCAATAGGCAAAGCGTAATATTAGCATATATTGTATACATGCTTAACGAAAACATTGTGCAGTCTCTGTGCATTTCACACTTCTTTACTGTACAAATCGGATTGGAATAGACTTCCGCTGCAGCATTATAGTATAACATAATTACTATTTCTTAACACTTTGTTGAGTAATCACACTATGAACAACACGGTCTAGCTACATTCTAAGTTGCATTAATGAGCTTACATTTTGCAGCTGTTTTTCTCGATTGTGTTTACAAGGAAATATCGGGGAATCTGCGATGGTTTGTTGGGTTACTGGGAGTCCTTTTACTCTGCGCTGCAGTGATAAATAGAACCGTATGTGTCTGTTTCTTTCAAGACAAGAATTAGTTTAGAAATGATACTGTTCCTATCCCCGCACAGGTAATAAAGAAACCTGACGGTGGAGAATGCTTGCACAAGAAATCCCTCTCTTCGTCCTGTTTATGGCTTCTTTCATGATCCGCAACTTTGCCGCCCAGGAGTGTGGAATCGACAGTTACTCCATTTATCAAATGATGTTAAAAGGACACACCTTTAAGACGTTCAGTGCTCGCCCAGGTTCGCTTGACTGCAGACAGGCGTGCAATTCTGACGTCAGGTGTCAAAGCTATAACTATGTCATATTCAAAGACATATGTGAGTTGAATAACAGGACCAAGGAGGCCAGACCAGAGGACTTTATCAAGGACAAGGACAGATATTACATGATGAAGGCTCCCAAAAGAGGTAGGGAAATCATTGAAACCAAAATAATATATCAACGGAAATCAAAACAAAACTGCAAAGAGCTTTCGACGCGCGTCAGGTAGTGATCGAAAACAACTGCGTGTTTCTATTGAGTATTCTGACGATTTTTCGCCACCTCTAATTTTGCCTGCTTGCTGCGTTTGTCTTGCTTCATTTGTTTTCTCCCCGTGATCTTGTCCCATGTTCCTTGGGGTAACAATTTTTTTTCTTTCTTCCGTCTTCTCTTCCTCTTCTCTCACTGTCCAGTGCAAACTGTTGAGATCGGGTTCAACGATGTCTCCGCGAGGGCTTAGAAGCGGTTTCTGAGTTCCAGCTTCAATGCTGCCTTGGTCTCCAGAATATTTGGCGGCATGAATTGCTCTCTTTGTGTCTTCTCTTCTCTTAGCTTGGCGCAGCTGGATGGTCAGTGTTGCCATAGTAGCTGTTGGTCGCTCCTGTTGGCGCCTTTATTTATTTATTTATTTATTTATTTACTCAACTTCAATTACACAGATGATCAAAATGAAATAAAATAAAGAATTGAATATATTTACAAGTATAAAAAGGAGATATCTGAGTAATTAGGCCAGTTTATACAGAATTCTAGATTTCTTATTGATATTTGAAATAAACTGCCTGAGATAAAATACATAGAATACTAATATAGACAAATCGCAGCAACAATAAGTGATCAGAAAGCTATAAAAATTTCTCCTTATTTAAGTTAAAAATCTAAAGCTCGAGAGGGGCAAAAGACCTAATTTAGCTAAACGTTCTGGATAAGTTAACGTAAACGCTAACGTGATAGCCAAGTTATTCTCCTCGCACGGGTCGCAGCGTCTGATATTACTATACACATTTTTCTCCATGACCTTGTCATGCGGGCTTCATTGCGAGCGTCGAAATCTCCAAGTGTTTTTCCGTTTGAAAGTTTGGGTGTACGAGAAATGCTGTGGGAATACGAGCCGTTAGGCGAGGGTTTCCAACAGCTCGTGCTAGTTCTGTGTTTCTATCGAGTTAATAAACAATTAGATTATGAGCTCGGGATTACTATCGCGTGACAGAGATCGAGAGCGAATAATCTGGTTGTTTTAGTATAAAGCTACTAGTCGTTCAAAACTTAATCTAAATCCTCTTCACAGACACTTCGAAAACGCCCAGAAGCGGCCGTCATTTTGCTAACAAGGGCACACTGCTACGCTACTCACTATCTATCACAGAATAGATAGTGAGTAGCGTAGCCAATCAGAGAACGGCATTTGTGATAGAACGCTTGTAGATTCATACTAAAATAGAAACACAATTTTAAAACAATCTGCTCGCGTATTTTTTAGCTTTTTCTTAATGAAACATATCACGTCATGTAATGGTAACTCTTGAATGACTTGCAGTAGCTATTCGTACAAGACATCTTTTATCGATTCCTTAGAATGTTCTTAGGGGGCATATAGCACGTGATGACAATGAATGTGGTGCACTTGGAGTTATTTCTAGCCATGACGAGTCTCTCCCACAAGGGCTACCGTTTCATCAATGTCTTCATTCCTTTGTCTGATATGATGGTCGTCACGTCTTTTGCATGTTAGTTGAATTCTCGTCCAAAGTGTCCTTTCCTTCACCATTCCTGATCCTGTCTGTCTTGCTTTCCTTATCTCAATGACGTCCATTCGGTATCTGTCCACCTCCTTTACGACTTAAACCAGCTTGCCATTCTTATTCATGGTTCGTGCATTGCTGCAGCCACTTCTGATCATCTCTTATGGCGAAAGAAATTCGGCTCTCGTGTTGCTGGTTCGCAGCTGGGTTTGGCCAGCACCCGACATTTATCCAATAGCCGGTTTTCACGTGACGTCATCATCTACTAAAATTAAACATTGCCAATACTTCTGAAGTCTTAGTTTTATCAAACGATACAAACACGACGTTTTAAAAAGCCTTTAAGCGGGCTTTTAGTTTCGTCTGACGCCCAACCTTAGATCTCTGCTGTAAGGGTGAACGTTTCGGGGCCATAAACACCCCACCTTTCGTAGCTCCAGGATCCTAAAGGCACGCCAGGTACCAGACCAACGGCAAGGTAAAAACACCATCGCGTAAGACTCGATAGAAAGATGAATGATTTGAATTTTTATCTTCTCCTTTAACGAGAACTGTTTAATCCCCAGTGCCCCTCGGTTCTATTCCCGAGTTGCCAGCCGATTCCTGTGCAGAGATCAAAGCTAGTGAAGGAGGACAGGCGGTCAGCAGCAAATACTGGTTAGATCCCACGAGATCTGGAAACTCCCTTCTTGCTCACTGTGACATGCAAACAGAAAGTTAGTGAACCTACTTTTTTATCAATAAACGTTTATGTCGATTTTGTAATATAAGACGTAACCAAACATGCCATAGTGTATTTCATTTGTTTTGTTTAATTTAGTTTCAAGTTTCTGCTCCGTGTACCCGTGTCTCAACCATGGCACGTGTGTAAACAGTCCTGAGAACTTCACATGTTTGTGCAATTCAGCTTGGTGGACGGGAAGATTCTGTGAACAAGGTAATATATAACTTAAAATAACGTCTTATTATACGTTCAATCTTACGACAAATACGTTATCCTGAATTATATAAGAGTCTGTAAGCGAGTTTGTTTGTGATGCTAAATCATTCACGGTGATCAACGTTTGAACAAGCTAAGTTAGCCAACCAACTGACATAAAACTTACATAATCTGAATTATTCAGTTTTGAGTGAAATCGGTTCAGTCCGATCTCTGAATGAATACTTCATTCCTTGCTAAACCTTTCGTCATTCCCTTTTTATCATTTTTTCTTGTTATTTTCAGTTATTCTTTTAACACTTCTTTGAATACTAGCGTAGATTTTCCGTATTTTCGGTAGCTACGGAATCATTTTCTTTTCTGTATTATATTCATGTGCAGAAATGCGATTAATATGTGCATGTCGTTTTCCAACCGTGCTCTGCTCATGACAAAATAGCCTTTGTAGCTATAGAACCGTGCTTCACAGGTGGCAAAATTTTCAGTCTTCGTTGAAGCCCCTAGAATAGAAATTGAGATCAATCTCGTACACAGAGTCTTCGTTCCCCATGACCAGTGGTCGGAAAGCAAAGGACCACGGAACGTTGTGGTTGAAATTTTCAAACTAATCAGAATCGAGTCTGTTACGTAACTCCTCAGGCCTAGGGTCACTCGTTTTGTCGAGCTTGCGCAGTGAGTAAGAAAAAACTGGTAGTAATAATACTAGAATTATCTGTTTTCTTAAAAGCTGTACTTCCGCCAGCGGTAGGCTGTGTCAGTCTGACCAGATCAGAAGCTACAAACAGCTATGAAGTGAACGCCAATCATAACAAGCCACCCCATTTCTGCATCGTTCTTCCCGAGGAGGAAATCAAGGGTGGAAACCGATACACAATAACCGTTGAACTGATGAATGTGATCGGACAGGATGGCGTAAATTTTGGACACCCTGGAGTGATGTACAATGTTATTGACAAAAGCAATTTTGATTTTGTTTACTTCAGGTTTGTTGCTTAGGGAAAGCCAGGAAAACCTGGTGTTACCTCGTTTAATTATACAACCAAACGTGGTGTCAAGACAATACTAGTTCAGCCAATGGTGATTTGTTCTGTGATTTATTCTGTGATTTATCGGCCAACTTTGTTTAAGAGTGTAGCCGTCTGAGAGTATATAATAATTGGACTCACTGACATCTACTGCCTCTTGCTTTCATCATCACAGCTATTACGTATTTGTTATGGAATGATTACACGTAGATCAAAAATTTATTTACATTAGCACACTGTAGGTGATATACATGACAGACAGCCGTTTTTTCAATTTTTCGGAAAAGAATTTCAACCGACAGCACTGGTGTTTGGATATTTTTTCCAATAGCAAGATAGGATTATCTGTTTGTAGCAGTTTAGTGATTTTATCCTGCTTACAGTGCAACCGCAATTTCTAAAGTATGCAAGATGGGGATAACCGCTTTGGAAATATATACTACACAATCCTTCGATATCTTGGTGGTGCCAGTTATTCAGACGAAAATGCAACTTTTGGGGACCGGCTGTTATAAAATGCCGTAAAACGCGGTAAATTATGGTTTAGATTTTGAAGTATTACAATAATGAAAGAGTAATTCTTTTCTTCCCTTCGATTTATTCAGGCTTCATAAGCAAGACATATGCTATCAGCCTGGTTACGTTTTAAAGGGAAGTATAATTAGGACCAAGGAGGCCTCCTGTCCCAATGGTAGTCTAAGTGGTGGAGTTTGGTTCACTGCTCGAGTTGAAGTTAGATCAGATAAAAGCGTCGATATCTACCTCAACAATGATCTTGGGACGTCACTGACAGCTCATCATAGCACAAAGGCTGGAGGAGGAGTACTTGTTCAAAATGGCTACCAAAACATAATTCAGTTTAGAAAATTTAGCTTGACCGACGCCATCTAGAGTACTCAGCATGCGGTGTCGGACCCTGCGGGCTCCCCCGGATGTCGGACGGAGAACATCAAGATCCAAAATTGAACAAACAGAGTGACTCGATCCGCGCGAAGCTATTTACTCAACTATTTCTTGTATTGTTTCGACGTAATTATTTTAGAGTTTTAGTCAGTGTCTCATTAGCATTCTTATAATCGATTGTATAGATTTGGGCGCATGCAAAAATTTTACTTTTCAACTTGAAAATGACAGTCGAACGGTCGAAACGTCATTGCTTTTTAACGTTAACTTTTTTAGTAAAAGCATCTAATTTGCTAAAACACCCTTGCTAACATGGTTGCCACGGAAACACCAAAATGCGCTCTGATGGTGTTCAGGAAAAGCCATTGAGTTTGTCCACTACCCCCCGCACCCCTTCAATGCCTGATTAAGGCAAATATGTCAAGACGAACGGTCCCTAATGTCGCCTTCTCATTGTGATATTCGCCGACTTTGTTAGGATAATCCATAAACAAATGTTTCGAGGTTTGAACCGAAAGCAAGTTTTCTTTTTATTTTGACGTTCTCCTGTCAGAAATGCATATATTTTTGTTCTAAGAAAAAAGAATTTTAGGAAGTTATAGGCAGATTAACATTACCCGCAGAGAACACTAAAAGCCGTATCAATAAGGGGCTTTTTTAGGAAAACAACTCTATGGTCGATGTTGCTATTAAGAATATAACTAATTAGATTTAATAAGTTTCAATGTACTGTACGGCGCGATGTCAATATCATTTATAATATCTCGATATCAAAGAACCGCAGGGGTAGATACAGTGTATACAGCTGTACGTCATATCACCTGCATGTTTAAGCCAATTCTTAGTTGAGTCTGTGTTTGTCGCCACATCGAAAGGACTTGGCTGGGACTTCGGGAAAAACCAGCTTTTTTAACCAGGCAAGTAACTTTGTTTAACCTTTTTACTGCAGTTCAGGCACTTGGTTATCGCCGAGTTAATTTCTGAAACAGTGCATGATGCGCAGAAATTGGGAAATAGATCAGTCACTGAAATGACTTTGGTCTCTGCGAAAAGCTCAAGGATTATAGAAGTTAAAGATATACACTCGACTCCGGATAACTCGAACCCTCGCTAACTCGAACCAAAATCGATTTCCCCTGGATTTCCGTCATACATTTACCGTAATTTTACTCTTGGTAACTCGAACCCTCGATAACTCGAACCTCCCGCTAACTCGAAGCAATTTTCGCTTCCCTTCAGGTCATTTTCTATATAATTTTACCCTCGATAACTCCAACCATGTCTGTCAATAGGTGACAAGTCAAAACAAACAGTGTAGTCAAAAACATCAAATTCATTTTGAAGCAGCCGTTTGAACTTTTTCCTTCTTTTACATTACACAAAACACGAGTAGAGTTTATACCAAATTAAGAATTGTTTTGTTCCATTTTCACTCGGCTTCCCTATACTGTACAATTAAATTTGATTAAAATGTACACTGCATGAATAGAAAAAGGAAATCGCGTGAACTTTGAAAATGTAAATCGCATGAGCTTTAATTGTACCAGTAACCCGACATTGTTCTCTTTAAAAACGCTGTACAGTTCACAGTTCCTGGACTTCTCGCTGCTGCTTTCCTTTGTAAGTTGTATCTTTCACATTACGTTATGTTCCGTTTGTTTTATTTTCACTTGACTTTATTCTGTAATTAAATGTGATTAAAATGTACACTGCATGAATAGACAAACTATCAGCGTTTTTTCCTTATTTTTGGTCATTTGTTCTCAACTCCCGATAACTCGAACCTTCAATTTCCCTTGAAGGTTCGAGTTATCGGGAGTCGACTGTATAGACTAGGCGAACGGCCGAGCTTCGACCGCGCTTTGATGATTATCAAATTCAATGTTCGAAAAAAAAAAAAAAACACCATATAAATGATTGTTTTTCAAGATTGCTTTTAAAATACAGAAAATCTGGGATAGTTTGAGTAAACCTTGTTGGGTCATAGGTAAAATTTAAAAATATCACTTGCCGATTGCAAAGCTGTCTTATCCCTGGTAGGAAAAAGAAGGAAGGAGGCGAAACTCTCTTTATTACTAGTCGGATATAAAAAAAAAAGAAAAGAAAAAAAACATTACGAGGGTCACGGTTCGATTTCGATGTAAATTACAGCGTCCTGTAGGGCTGAATTAATCTTCAAGTTTTTAAACTTCAAGGTCTGCAAGGTTTAAATAGGAAGTTTCGATTTGAAATCATGAATAGAAATGGAAACGAACCAACAAATTTGCATAATAGTCACAATTTCCCGGCCCTTTACACGCACCGTCCAAGATGATTTAGCAATTTAGCTAATTTTAACCGTTTCTGAGGCTTATTTGTGTGGCATCTTCTGTATCTTACACTAACGGCCTCTTCTGTAACCGGGCTGGCTCGGTTGCGGGCACGGATCTTTTTTTGTGTGTGTGTCAGTTCATATGAGAAATTTCCGCCTGGTCGACCGGCGTGATCGAAATTCAAGAAACAAAACCAAAGGCGCCACACAAAGTTGTATCGTTCGCAACTGTCGCAGCTTTGTTTACCCTGTTAAATTTACTAATGAAGCTAATTCGCAAACTTCTGAAGTGAAAATACATACAGGGCAAAATGATGCAGGCCTCTTCCGTAGCTTTCAGTATTACGAAAGCAAAGCTATTTTGTCAGGAAAATATTTTCCTGGTTATCCAGGCTGGGGTGTTTATACTGGAAGGTTGGCGAGATCTTGGTTGTAGAGATTAAACCGATATTTCGGTAACTATATAGGCTCGCCCACCTTCTCATGTGAACACATCGAAATTTGTTTAAAGGCAATAGGAGAGAGGCAAGATCTCAGTCAACCGGGCTCATATGACTAGGCCCTTTTAAGAGGGCAAAGTATAGCAATATTTTAGGACCTCTTCCTAAGAAGAAACTAGCACGAGCTTTAGACATAATGATAGTGGGAGCAATTGGCGGGCAAAGACGATACTTTTCTCTTTTTCTTGAGCTGTGGTTTAAGAAAGAACATTGTGCGTTTCTTTGGAGTCATGGTAACACTAGTGTAACTTCCTACAGTATTTTCTGCTTCTACAGTCAAAGTTCCGCTCGAGCTTTTACAACTTAAGATCAAGAGGAACAATGATGATTTATTTTTTGCGTATTCCCTTTTAAAGAGAACTGCTTCATTGCTAGTGCCCCTCGGCTCCATTCCCGAGTTGCCTGCCTATTCCTGTACAGAGATCAAAGCCAGTGAAGGAGGACGAGCGTTCAGCGGCACATACTGGTTGAACTCCATGGGATCTGGCAACTCTCTTCTTGCTCATTGTGACATGCACACAAACAGTAAGCGGACATGCTATTTTCTCAGTCAGCGTGACTCTTTGGAATTATTTAATGTCCGGTAAATAACGCAAGCATTCTTTAATCTTTCCTTTAGTTCCAAATTTCTGTCTTGTTCACCCTTGTCTCAACCATGGCACGAGTGTAAACAGTCCTATGAACTTCACGTGTTTGTGCAATTCAGCTTGGTGGACTGGAAGATACTGTGAACAAGGTAAAATATCATTATTACTTAGTTGCCTATTATCATTCGAGTAGCCTAAAAGAAGGCATGAAGAATGCTATCCTCTGGTTTAGTTATAAAAATCGCTAACTGTTATTATTCCTTGTCTTAACAGCTGTACTTCCGCCAACGGTAGGCTGCGTCAGTCTGACCAGATCACAACCTACAAACAGCCATGAAGTGAACGCCAATCATGACCAACCCCCCAAATTCTGCCTCGTTCTTCCCGAGGAGCAATTCAATGTTGGAAAACAATACACGATAACAGTTGAACTGATGAATGTGATCGGACAGGATGGCGTGAATTTTGGACACCCTGGACTGATCTACAACGTTTTATATAATAACCCGAGTTATTCTCGCATTTTGATTGGTTCTCGCCTATGATCTATTAGAGGACAGACGCACGATTGACGTCATCATTTCAAAGTTTTTCCCTCTGTGTTTTAAAATGGCGGAAAGTTTTGAGAATTTAGATAATATTTTACATGACTGGGCAAAAGCTAAGGTACAAGAAGGTCTTGTCCAGGCATTGAACAGGTACTAGAAGCATAGTCTAGCAGGAAGAAGAACGACAAAGCCGTTTCTGTTTTATAAAATGACTCGGAAAAAATACTCAAGCAGTCTCAGTCGGCAGTCGAGCGAGACTAAACCAAACACAAAATTGGTCTCTTGGTAGGCCGAGAACCATTGCTTTGTCTCGACCCAATAAACAAAATGATTATGAGATTCATTTATTTAAAACATTGAACTTTTCTAAGTCTCAAAATAATTGTTGACACAGTGATTGTCTGGAATGAAACATCAAAACCACTTCTTAATTAAAATCAGTGAAAATAAACACATAACCTTGCTTTCCGATGCGAATGTTCCGGTCCGTTTCAGGGCACAGCAGCGAGCAAAGTATAGCTCACTACAGCTCACGGCCAACTGTATCGCGGCTAAAAGGTGTCTCCGACACTATTTCACACTGATTTGAGAATCACCAACCACAGAGGACACAAATTTCCACCATCACTAACGTTCCTTTCATTCAAAACTCGAATCGAATGGCCTCCAGATTGACCACAACCGCAAGTTTTCCGAGCGTAGTTTTTCAACTCCTGCAATATTCGAAGCAACATCCAAGCCTTTTCGGCTCACAGGGCTGCTCTAATGACAAAACCTGACTTGACTTATCCATGATTTTCTTTAAGATTTGAAGATTTCGCAGCTCAATTCTGCTTTCGCTGTAAGTTTTCATTCCACGAGAAGCGACGCTCGAGTCAAGTTTGACAGTGGCGTGATTCTCCTGGAACAATCAAAATTCTTTGCTACGCATAGCAACCAATGAGATTGCTTCAATTAGTATAGACAATAGATTACGTCAAATGGCTTTTTCGTGTTCGCCAAAGTGGGCAGAGGCCGGCTTTCGAGTTATGCTGAAAGAACTTGAAATAAAAAAAAGATTTATCTGTAGTAGTTTGTTTCGTTATTATATAAAACAAATAGATTTCATGTTGCCGTGCGTCTGTTCAGTAATAGATCACAGAAGACATCAAAATGTGGTAAGAACATCAGTGACACACTCGGCTATCGCCTCGTGTGCCACTTTTTCGTTCTTACCACATTTTGACGTCATCTGTGATCTATTACTGAACAGACGCACGGCAACATGGAATCTATTTGTTAAATTGACGGAAACAATTTTGATTTTGTTTACTTCAGGTTTGTTGCTTAGGGAAAGCCAGGAAAACCTGGTGTGTTACCTCGTTTAATTATACGAGTTCAGCAAATGGTGATTTATTCTGTGATTTATCGGCCAATCTTGTTTAAGAGCGTAGCTGGAGTATATAATAATTGGACTCACTGACATCTACTGTCCGTTGCTTTCGTTATCACAGCTATTACGTATTTTGTTATGAAATTCTTACATTCAAATCATAAATTCAGTTACATTTGCACAGGTGATATGTCTGACAGACATAGCGGTTTCTTCAGAAACGAATTTTAACCGACAGAAGTCGATTCTGGATAATTTGCTTTATGATCTAAGGCCAGCCCTTCAGCCGAAAATGCCGTTTTGAAAAGATTGTGTTTTTGCACTGGTTGTTATTAAATTTCCAGCCAGGACGATTTCACTAGCTCTAAACTTCGTCGTCTAAGAGCGCGGTAAATTATGGTGTAATTAGATTTTCAAGTATTACAAGAATGAAAAACTTTTTTCCTTCCCTTTGATTTATTTAGGCCTCACAGGCAAGACACTTGCTATCAGCTTGGTTACGTTTTAAACGGAAGTCCGGTTAAGAACAAGAAGGCCTCCTGCCCAAATGGCGGTCCAAGCGGCGGAGTTTGGTTCACTGTTCGTGTTGAAGTCAGTCCGGATAAAAGCGTCAGTATCTACCTTAACAATGATCTTGTGACGTCACTGACAGTTCGTCATGCTACAAAGGGTCGGGGAGGAGTATTGGTTCAAAATGGTCACAAAAATGTAATCCAGTTTAGAAAATTATCTTGAACGACGCCAGCTAAAACAGCATGACCATGTAGAGTAATCAGTGTCAGGCAGAGAAAATCAAGATCCATTCATTAGGTTTATTTATTATTTGGAAGAAGTAGTAAACTTTGCTTTTCGCTATTGTCAATAGAAAAGGTTATGTATCAGTTCCTGTCGGAGTTACAAGGAAAGTCATTATACGAGCCGCCGTTGGTTAATGAGGTTTCCTTCTTAGGGACCGTTCATTTTTTATAAGGTAGGGGGGGCTGGTGGGATTTGGGGGGGGGGGCATGCGAAAAAAAATGGCTTTCGAGGGAGGGCCATCCCAAAAAAATAAGGGAAAAAGGGGGGGTCACGTGAAATATTTTAGTAAAACTTTAAATGGCATAATGTTTGAATATCAAAAAAATTGCTATAGAATAAACATAGAAGGTAGGATATAAATTTATTACAAACTTTCCTTCTGCTTTAAAAAAACGTTTGGCGACAAAAAGGATTTGTAGCTACTGAAAAGAAGTATTTAACACTGTTATTTTCGAATGCAACTTTCACTGGCACTCATCTTCATCTCCGCTGTCGTCGAGTTCTTCGTCGCCGCTTGTGCTGCTATGGGAGTCTCTTTCACCAATGCTGCAAGAAGCAGCAATGCTTTCCGTCAGAGTGTACTCTTCAGGGTACATGAAGGTGTAAACATAATCTCTGACTTCCCGCTCAAGGTTGGTGGTGATTCTGCTTCTTGCAGCATTGGTGAAATAATTCCCTTCCAAGAGCTGTGCGATGTATGGCCCATCTCTTCTAAATATCGACGTGGCAACATCCTCAACTTTAAGACACTCTTCCGGGACGGCCGTTCTAGGAGGGTACAAAAGGCATTGTGGAAGATCATTTCCTAGCGGGTTTCCAACACAGATTCCATAAATTCGTTGGACGTTGTTTTCAGTCCGCTTCCTCTTTCTTTCATTTGACTTTCTGCGGTTTTCTTTTTTCCTTCTCCTTTTGTTGATATGCTGTTTGAGTATGCCTTTGAATATGCTGTTATAATTGCTCTTCTTATTTTCTAGTGCTTCCATGTCCTGCGTGACCTTCGTCAACTTAGCTTCTGTACATTTGATCTGTTTTACATTAAAACTGTGGGCAAATTCTTCGCCCTGCTTTAAAGCAAGCCCATTGGACTGAAAGAGTGTGGAATCGTGTTCCTTTACATCTTTCAATATGACATTCAACTTTTCCACCATTGCTCTGTGCTCTTTGATGGAGAAGTTCAGTTTTCTTCCATCACTGGGCTTCAACTGGTACCCTTGCATGGAAAACTCACTCGCCCTTTCTGAACAGCCATCCGCACCTAGAAAAATTGCTTCTTTTGCATGTAAGATGTCAAACTGCCTGGATCGTTCAGCTGTAAACCTTTTCTTAAACGACTCGTCGCTTTCGCCATTATTGCGCATTTTGGAATGAGCCTCTTTCATGATGCTCATGTAGTAATGCGCTCTTTCCCCGATTGGATTAACAATATAAAGAAGACAGAGCATGGAAGTGGCAGGCTGGTTTTATCTGACCCAGAGAGCGTTGCTCTATTTGCAGATAGGTTTATTGTCAAATCGAAGTTTGTGGTGGATTATCTTCAGCATCTTGAAGTGCTGGAATTTAAAAGGAATCAAAGGCCCCTGTGAGGCAGCTCATGGATGAACGTTTCCTTGTGCTTTTGTTTCACAACGATTCTTCGTGGGAAACCTGAGTTTGATTGGCATGAAAAATGAACCTGTAGGTGGAAGTCATATGAATGGTTTCGCATTTAGACTCATTTTGACACAGAGGCAAAAGGCAACGCGGAAATGACCTATTGGATGAATGTAGAAAAGGTAGTAGAATAAAAAGAGAAGAGTGAAAAACAGGAAAATAAACATCTGTTGGTCAAATGTGATGCATAGGTGCCGATGTCCAAATATGGTTGCTTATTGACACCCTTTAGGTGGCTGAATTCGTTCTCTGGTAAAATCATTTTTAATAAATAATTATTATTACACACTTGAAAAAGATTTCAAGAGAGTTCAACAACAAAGATCAAGATGAACACTCCTTTTATTAGGAACATTGAAATACTGACCACCATAACGTAGCACATAAAAGCTAAGAGGAGACATTTTAGCCAACAGTCTCCTATACATGCAGGTTATCAATTTTTTGCTGAGTTATAAGTAACATACTCTTTACAGCAGCAGGACACACATGTAGTAGAAGTACAGCAAGGTAACCATTTTAAGAATTGAATGAGAATTCAACAGGTATAAGCTGAAAAAGTTAGGATAGCTTATACTTGAAATAAACATTGCAAGATTTGTATTTAATTAATATAGACAGATTAACACATTCTATTTTTGTGTTTCTTTATGATGGGGTCTAGTAGTTTCATTTAATTACAGTCCTAATATGAAGGACTGATGTTACTCTACATGTACATGTACATGTTCATGCATATGGATATTATATGGCGCTGCTAATTTTAAGTTGAAGTTGTATTTCTCTATTCCACTGCAAAGCTATAGGTTCATTTCTGAGTTCAGTTTTGACGCATGTAGTGACTTCAGGTGGATTTTACTTGTTGACATTCTTGACTTTAATCAACGTACAAGGATGAAGTTCCAAAGTGTTTCCAACTGTGTAATTATAAGTGCAGTTTGGAGAGCCATTTTATATGCTTGTAACCATGTCTTTTGCAAAGAATGAGTTTCAACAGCTCAAGTGGCAGCTAACACAAGCGTTGAAAGCAACTCTCTTTGTAAGCAGGAGTATTTTACATCCACCTGTAATTCTCAGATTAATTCCATGAAGTCTTAAGGATGACAAGTTTGTGTTGTTAAAGCCAGTTTCTATGAAGTCTTTTGAAATTATTTTTTGCAGCTGGTAAACATGTATACCACCAGTAATGGTGTTGTTAATATTAACATCTGCTTACTGTCACTTGCATATTATACCATATTTGTTATTGCAGTGTTCATCTGGGTTATATGCATCTGCACAATAGTACAACTTGCTTCACCTGCAATACACAATAAAGATAATAGTCACATATTTTAAAAGGGTATGAAAATGAATGCAGAAAAATGATACATGTATATCTTTAATTTGCTGCCCTTTCCCCTTTCCCCTCCCCCCCCCCCACCCCCCCTCCCCAACCCCCAATAAAAATAAGCTACTTACCTAAATGTGGTGTCCAAGTGATATTTCTTGCTTTTCTGGAAAGGGTTTAAGAAAGGAAAAGCCAGTTATAAATGGTATGCTTTCCTCAAGAAATATTGGACCTAAATAATCTCTTTGACCTGAAAAATTTATTCTTATGTACAGAATCTGCAAATTCTGGTAGAGTTACATGACAAAATTTTGAATCTCTATGAGGACTAGGAATCTGAGAACATGAAAAGCACAGGAAATCCAAACCATTCTTTGTTTCTGCCAATAAATGTTGTGACTGTTTTCTATATGTGATTCAAATAGTTGCTTGTTACATTTAGATATTTATTTGGTATGTAAAGTTTTATATTTAGCTAAATTAAATATAATTATAATGATCTCATATGATACACATGGTGAATTTTTTTTACCAAATATTCAGACATCTTTCATTGAAATATAAATAGGCTTATGATCACTGTAGTAAGACTCCAGGGTACCTGCTGATTGTACACATTGTGGTACATTTGTATAAACATGATCTATCTGTGTACGGTAGTCAGTAGTATACTGGTTAATCAACTGAGTGTATCCTTTGTCTGTTGTAAGATATTTTGTTAGAGCTTTTTGTTCTGTGTTTGCCTGCATTAGATCAATATTGAAATCCCCAAGCAGTACAGTTGGAATTGTAGGTTCTATTAATACCGAGTTGTGAAGATGTGTAAGAGCATCAATTAACTGTGAAATTGTAACTTTAGTTTTTCGGGCGGTAGATACCAATGACATGAATATTTGGAATTGGTTGGCTTAAAACTGTAACAGTAATTTCCAATTTATTAAAGTTACATCTGTATGGAATTTTAGTACAATTCAAATCATTCTTAATGTACACAGCAGTTCCATAGCAAGTTCTTATGTTAGACTGACTAAAGTGTTTTCTGTAAAGAGTAAATTCACGAAGCTGATATGTATCATCTCTATCTGACAAGCAAAGTTTTGATTCCACAAAAATGTTGACATCAGCTTTTTGAATGTTGTAATCACTTCGCACATCATCTATGTGGAGGTGGAGAGATCTAACATTCTGAAACAAGATTGTTTTTGTTTGGGGTAAATTGTCAGTCTTTGACACTGCTAAAGGCACAAGGCTTGCTTGTGTTCTTAGTCTGCTCATTTCACTTTTAACCTTCTCAGTAACCTTTATTTTGTTTTCATTCAAATTAAGAATATGCAGTGAAGAGCTGTTTCGTACATGGCTCAAGCCAACATAATGCATGTGCTCTCTTGTGGACGCTGGAAAATCAACAACTGCCTCATTTAATGTGTTGCCTTGACAACGGTGAATAGTCTTGGCAGCAGCAGGTCTAAGCAGAAATTGGCGCCGGAGAATTTGACTCGAAATTGTCTTGTTACCTCCAATACTGGTGTCCAATTTCTATCTATAGTTGCATTGTGCAAATGTGCATTTTCTCTGCACTGGTTTCTGCCTATGTCAGGATGTGGAAAAGAGACCCAGATAATACTTCGTCCGGTGAATTTTCAACTCTGTAGTCTATGTTTTCTACGACACACTTTGCACCATTGGTGAGTCCATCAGTCACATCAATATTAGTTGTCAAGTCATATTTCGCTGCAGTTGATACCGACACTAGCGAATATAAACCCATTGTCTTTGTTGGATCATCTGGGATTTTGTTTTTCATTTGTTTCTTGAGGTCATCAGAAATGTCCCCAACTACATGTATAATGTCCACAGCCTTAATCTGAGCTTTATCAGCTTTGGAGAGGGTATACAGAGCATTGTTGTGAGCATCTACTGATGCATTTGTAGTAAATAAATGTGCCATGTTCATAGGATAATTATCTTGTTCAGGCCATACATTCAGAAGTTGTTGTTTCAAAATGGATATATCATCTTCAGAGTGATTTCCCTCTCTCAAGCGATTGAGTAGCTGAGCAAATTCTTTGTCATCTTTTTGTCTCATTATTTCTGTCAATTCAAAGAGGGTGAAGTACTCTGTCCAAATGTTAGTTGCAAATTCATCATAGCCAGATTGGGAATTTTCAAAGATCCACTTATCAAAAACTGGCTTAAGCTGGAAAAGATCTCCAACAGTTACCAAGCTTATTCCACCAAACGGTTCATTAGTTCCCATAATTTATTGCAACCTTAAGTTCAAAAAGTTGAACATACCACTTCCAACCATAGAAATCTCATCGATAAATATCACCCTAAGTTTCTTTAGCTTTGTTCTAATAGTATTCAGTCTGTCACTGTCCAGTGCACAATACTCAAATCCTCTATTGGCAGGTATCTTAAAAGCAGCATGTAGTGTATTGCCTTTTATACTGAATGCTGCTTTACCAGTAGGGGCAGTCTTGACAACTTTCACATCATCTGGATTTTCCCCAGCGATGCTATTTAGAAATCTGATCAGAGCTTCATACAATGCATTTGTAACAGTACTTTTGCCAACTCCAGCACCTACACTTAAGAATAATCTTAGAGGATCATCTTTTGTTTTAATTGAATGTAAGACGTGATAAAAAAAACTGTCTTTGTTTTTCATTCAAAGAGTGGACAAGTCTTCGATAATCGTTATCAGACATGCGCTTTACAACAAGTTCTTCCTGATCATTACTTCTGGGGAAAATTCCAATATCATCAAGCAAATCATACTGGCTATGCTGCTTGTTTTTGCCGGGGTCAAAGTAACCAAATAGTTCACTAGGCTTGTCTTTAACAGTACAGTCCTGCTGATTGATATGCTCTGCATTTGGAGCGACATTGTCAAAGTTGTCACATTCAGCATTATTCATATCCTCCATTGCTTTATCTAGTATTTCTGAATGGTATTCATACTGATGCCTATTACTGATAACTTCATCCTTAACCTGCTCAAATCTCTCTTGGTAAGTTTGACAGTCTTTGATCAAATCTATGCTTTCCTTCTGCCATGGTATATAAAGCATCAGTTGCTCTCTGTAATGTTTTTCTGGTTCCTTATCTTTATGGTACCTGACATATCGGATAATTTTAGCCTTCTTTTGTTTTACTAGTTTCATGCCCCCTTTCAGTTTGTATTCATTTAGTTTACATTGTGGGTCAGTAACATTAGTGTCAATTGGGTCATCATCAGTGTTTTCCTCAAAATTACTCTCTGGAAGAAAGTCACCAGAAGGTGTGAGTGATGACTCACTAGAATTTGTGTCATCTTGTGTGTCCTTAACACACTCAAACCAAACAACAAAGTCAGCAAGGCAAAATTTTCTAATTGTTTTGGTCTCCATTGATACCACTTTATTATGTTATCAGATTCTCTGTCATGTGAACTATCAGGTAACTCTTTCAGCTTTTCCAGTTTCTTTATTAAGAATGTTCTTTCATCTGGAGGTGAGGTACTTATGAACTGAACATCATGAGATGAACATCTTAGAGGTACTTGTAATACAAGATAAACTGCTTCTTGAGCACTGATTTCAACCGCATTGAGAAATTTGTTTCTGGTATGTCTAACTCTATTTGCAATGTCTTTATTACCTGCCTTTGCGTCTTGGATGCTTTTTCTAGAAGTCTGCTCATACCTCGCTGGCCTTTTGTAATGTAAGACAGTATGTCTGTAGCACATGCATAAGGATCTAACACATATTGTATGTCCATGTTTGCTTGCCAGGCTTGGAGTAAGTGAGTATTGTCATTGTTGATCCTTATTTCTGATAGTGATCTTTCAAGAAATAATGTGTCACGCTTTATTGTGTTCCTGATAGCTAAGAGATAACTTTCTTCAGTTAATCCTAACTTTTTCAGGAAATCTTCAAAGCTTATATTTTCACCATATTTCATGCTGTCAAGAACCTGTTTAATTTTATCGGAATTTTCTTTTATAAGTTTACTCTCCTTCTCATCATGATAGGACTCCTCAAGTGGTTTCAGTATAATTGTCCTGGGCATTGGTGGCAATGGAAAGTTAAATTGACATACGTTATTCCCTGATCTCTTGCAAGTTTTGGCATGTCTGTGCATTTGCAAATTGACAAGATTTTCCATTTCACTTGAACTGTTTGGCTTGTGGCAGATTATAAATTTATCAACAAATGCAACAACCTCTTCATTGGAATCTTTTTCATACTGTGGTGCATCCTTTATCCAAAACAGTCCATGAATATGTGGGCTTCCTCTTTGCTGAAATTCTACTCTGTAAAAATAATCAGCTATTTCTCCTATAGGTGCAAGACTGCTCTTTAAAACATCACGAATAAACAACTGTACCATGTGGTCAAAGTTCCTAGCACAGGTCACAGGATCTTTTTAAATAAGATCTGATTTTTGCTCCCAAGTCATTTGTTGGATTTCATCATCAATGTACTCTTTTTTTCTCAACAATTCTACCTAAGGTTTTGAGAAGATGAGTCCACCTTGTTTCAGCAGCTGAAAAAGAGCAAAACCATGTTGGGTTGCCAAGTTGACGAATCATTGCAAACAGGTCTTTTTTGCACTTTTCAAAATAAGGTGGTGACCCTCGAACACTTTTTAAAACTCTGAAACCTTCACCTAGGTGTACAAGCTTATTGAGAAAATCTTCAGATTTCAAGTCTCCAGCAGTGAAACATTTCCCTTTCGTCTTACACTTTCTGAGTGAAATACAAGCACTATCTTGAATTTGCTTGATTTGCAGCTTTTTCAGCTTATAAAAGATATTAGGGAGAGACAAGGCAGCTCTCCTATCCTGACTTCTTAATTCCCACTTTGCAATTGTACTGTATGACACAGGGACCTTTCTTTCATTGTTGTCAGGCCTTCGTTTTCCACAAAATATTGAAGGAAATGAAAGGTATTCTGAGTCCTTGTCCAAGAATATCCCTAATGGTTTGTTTCTTTCACCTGGTGCAAAACTAGTAATTTTGTCTGCACTTTCTACTAAGTTGGATTCTTGCAGTAATGTATCTGTAACTCCTGAAGGACGTTCCTCAACTTCACATGAGTCATCATTATTATCAACTATTTTGTCCTGACTATCAACTCCAGTGTTAGCAATGCTGTTATTACTTACATCTTCCATTTTTTCCTTTGAAAGGGCTTCATCAATAGGATTTAGGACACTAGGGTTTTCCACAAATTCTTGCCAATCCTCATTGTTAGTAGAATTAATGTCATTTAGCCATGTATTTTGAACTTCTATACCTTCTCCTTTGAACAAGTCACTTGTGTCTACAAGATATTTGGCTGCATCTAATACTTTCTTAGGTCTAACATTCTGAAAGTGATAATGATGCTTATAACTGAGACGCCTTTCAAGTTTTATAGGAATAGTTTGTGATTCACTCAGTGGCCTTGGGAGACAATGTACTGCAGAAATGACATCACTTGGGACATTTACAATGTTTCCATGAATGGACAACTGACCACCTCACGGATTTGCATAAAAGGTATACGTGGTGATATTAGTCACTCTTCTACAGATGTCAAATTTAATATATCAGGCTTGTCAAGAAAACCCATTTTACTGGCTTTAGAACAGCTGGGCAACTTGCCTTTCTTCAGATTTGAATCACAAGTTATGCAAATCCATTCAGTGTCATTAACACTTTGAAAATCAGTAATACAGGACTTAACCACATCTTGTGAGCATTACTTGTATTTATTTGCATCACATTTCACTACAGAGGACTTGTACCACAACTGATCACAACAAGTGCATACATATTCTGGGCCATGTGCAATGTTTTTGTGAAACAAATTTATCAAGGAAATTGCATTAGTATCTTTGTTTTTTTGTGCTTGCAACCTGTCACTGCCAAATGTTACTTGTGATACATTTGGGAGATCATGAAAAAGTGTTTCACTAACTCCATTAGCTGTATGGAAACCTGACACTGTTTTGAGCTTTTCTTTGGAATTTCTATTGATTTGTTTAATGTATTCTGGGTTATTGGCTTTCTTTTTTTTTGAAAGACTGTTTATTTGTTTTGCTTACAAGCTCTGGCTTATCTGCTTTTCGTTTTTGAACGGATTCCTTATTAATTTCTCTGACATGCTCTGGGTTGTTTAGTTTTCGTTTTCTAACCGACTGCTTGTTAATTTCCCTTATATGCTCCGGGTTAGCTGCTTTTCGTTTTCGAAAGGACTTTCGCTTAGTTTCCCTCACATGTTCCAGGTTCAATTTCCGTTTTTGGGTACCTTGGTTTTGTTTGTCTTTATTTGTTTCACTATTACTGTATCTCCTTTGCATCTCACTTGTGGAAACATAATGAATTTCATCTCCATGCCCCATGTAAATTCTTAGGCTGTCAGCTGTCACATTTATTGGTTCAACAACAGTAACAGGAGAAAAGACTGGATTTGACTCAGTAATATGAATTGATAAGTTAAGGCAGTTAGCAACTGCTTGAATTATGATTGCATCAGCCCATGTTCCCTGATTTGACATTCTTTGTAAATAATCTTGCCAAGAATGCTCAGTGTTACTCTCTATAAATTGTTCAGGGTTATACACTAAATACTGAACACCAACACTGCGCACATAAAAATGATTATTAGGATTGCCATAAAGTTGATGCGATACAGCTCTAAAAAAGCAATCACCACCTCCTCCAACCTCAACTGCAGTTCTACCTACGTGAGACAATCTTGTTTCTAATTGAGATGCAGAATTTCTAAGTGATGAACTACACAAGGGATTACAAGTCTGTTCTAGATCTGAAGGCCCTGGATTTAATTCAGCATCTCCACTATGTGATATGATTCTGCTAGATAAATGATAAGTTTTAACATGGAGCTGCCTTATTGTTTTGTAAATATTGTTTTCAGTATAAATACAAAACGAAGGTGACTTTTTATGCTTCACTGTCCTCAGTCGAAAAACAAAAAATGAAGCTTACATCTAATAAAACACTTCTTTAGGAAAACAGTAAATTTTGATCTTGTGCATTGGTCAAAGAAATGATTACGAGTATATCCGCACAACATAACCTTAAACATAGATGATGGAAGCACATACACCGGCACATGAGACTACCACTGCTCTTGAATTTCGTGGCTGAATTTTGTTATTGTCGAGTACATTTGAAAATTGACGATCACCACTGCATTGAAAATTAAACTTACTTGACGTCTGGAGTAGAATTCCATTTTGAAGTTTAGGTTTTGTAATACATGTGTCGATATACTGCTCGAGTACCGTAACAGATTCGCTCTCCTCCTTGGTATTTCATGTCTCAGCGATTTCTCGTCTGATAGGTCACAGTTCAGCATTTGGTATTTGGCATTTGTTATTTGGTATAGATTATTTGGCATTTGTACAGCATTTGCTTGATAAGTTTTGACAGTTCTCTCTCAATCTCGCTTTCTACAATTGTGGTATTTAAGTCCCAGCGAGAGGGGAACTCGACGTAAGCTCCTTCGAAGCTACACGTCTCCTGGCCTTGCGAATTACCCCGGCCAGTCGAGGGTTTCGATTATGCTTTTGTCCCCGAATATACTAGAGACTTGTTATCAGCATTTTTAGTACAAGCTACATCCATAGCACCGATAATAAAAATCGCCAACAGACAGAAATCAACACGGTAAAAACAACACCCAACAATAACACGAAATGGCGGACCACAGCTCGTTAGAGTTTAGGAAACCATGTGCTTTGTCATGTGACTATTTTCGGAATCGAACAGTTTCTGAACGAAAGAATCCGATATTTACTAGTACTCAAAAGTGCTCTCATAGGCATAGTCTTTGAAGAAAAAACAAGGAGGCTTACCTTAGCTTCCAGATGACACGGCATTCCCGTCATTTCATTCCTCCTCCGGGTGGCAAAATATTTTTAAGCTTAAACGATTCCGTCAATTCGTCCGCGGACCACGGTCGATAGACATCGTAGCTTTTAAGATTTCGATGCAAGTATCGTCGCTTTTAGGATTTCGATGTATATATCTCGCAGCTAGTGTTCCTTAGCGTAATAACTCCCCTTTTTTCAACCCACGGGGGAATCCCTGTTTACAGATCGAACGAAAAATCATCTTCGACCTCCGTGCCGCGTTACGCCATCTTGTTGGACAAAAATTTACGCCTCTCTAGTACCCCCATAAAAGAAGCCAAACATTTGCCAAGAAGTGTTTGGGACAAAAACAATACTTACAGGGGGAGGTAAAAGAAAAAAAGGTTTAATCCAACTTTAATGAATAAATTAATCAGAATCGAGTGAGTGAGTGAGTGCCATTCGACTAATTCGACTGCCTTCTAAGCTCATGGAATGACTTACGTCATCCATGAGCAAAAAGAGAGCAGAAGAAATGGCAAAGTTAAGTAGGGAGGAGGATTATCCTTGGACTGAGTTGTGCGAAGATCTAACCAAGCTTAAAAAGCTACGTGTTCCAGAACTAAACAAGTACTCAAACCACCACGGGCTGAAGCAGCATTTGAAAAGCAGCAAGAGTGAGAAAGTAAAGGCAATTGTAAGACATTCATGCTTGCAGCAGAAGAGTCCTCTCAGAGCTGGCCAACCAACACTGAGAAATGCTACGACATTGACACAAAATGACAACAGGGCAAGTGCTGACAGCAGTGAAACGGATGAAAGTGACAATGATGAGTATGACAGTGATGCCATTGACTCTGGGGGAGAAGATGACTCAAGTGACGTGATTCTTGCATTCATCAATTCAGATGAGGAAGATGCCAATGAGAGGCCAAATGCCACACGCTCAGGGCGAGCCACAACTAGGAGATCCGAAATTGACTTCTCTTTCTTTTGATTTGTTTTTTAAACAACAGCTCTCTGTCGTATAGAGATTGTAAATATTGTCTTCATAGTGAGCACAATAACGTGAAGTAGGGGGATAATAGAGAAATATTAAAAAAGTTGAACTCTAAATATTGTTTGTTCAATTTTTTTTTTTGGGGGGGGGGAGGGGTCATCCCAAAATATGACCGCTATAAGGAGGGGCCATGTGAAAAAATTGGTAAGCTGAGGGGGGGGTCATGCGATTTTTAAATGGTGCTTCCTAAATCCCACCAGCCCCCCCTCCCTCATAAAAAATGAACGGTCCCTTATAAGACAATTCGTAAAAACATAATAATTCATGCAAGTAGATACATGCAACCTGGAGATTGTTCTTGACTACTTTGCACTGATGCATAGTTTTTGATTAAGTCGCATGACTTGAACTGTATTATTTTCTCGTGGGTTTTGGCTGGCGGGATATACATACATGGCAAGTTCTCCCTAACATGTACTATTACCTCGAAAACGTTGAATTTGAAATTCATTGTATTTATGAAAGGTGCAGTAAATAGTTAGCTTTGAAAAAGGTGGATAATCTTAATTCCAAAGAGAAAATTTCAAATGTCCAGATTTCTTGAGAGCTAGAAAAACTACGCCATTCGGGGGCTTTCCACTGACTCAACCAAAAATTGCGAAACTTTTTAGAAAGGAACAAACGATACAGAAATTTCCGGATGAGTTTCCGGAAAACCCAAGTATTGTTGGATTTCTGGAATACAAACCATTCACCTGAGAATTTTGGAAATGTTGGGAGCTAAATTCGAATGGAACGGAAATTCTGGACAAAAAAGAAAAAGTCAAAAATGTTAGTTTCACTCACGAGGCCGTTTTCTATTAGGAAATTCCAGAAAATTCACGTTGTTCCATTCGCCGCTAGAAATTGTTCGAAATTCAAACTGGAATTTTCAGGCCAATGGAAAGCGCCATTTGATCATCGGTATGGCAACATACGAACGACTACATTCCATGTAATGCTCATTATGACCTGTAATTAACAGATTTTCTACAGAATTATTTTCGTCTAGCGATCTTGAACCAGCGTCAGGAAGTACTTACTTCACTTGGAACATGTTTTAGGATCACAGTTGGTATCGTACCTAGTTGTTTCTACGACTTAGGGTTGCTCGCAAAAAAAAAGCTGACTCACCCTTCGGTACCATTTGGCACTCTACTTCACTGCTTGTCAAGTAATTTTAAGGCTAACCATCCATGTTGATTAAAGAATTATATAGCAAAGTACTAAATCTCGTGTGGTTAATGTTAATTACGGAAATCGCGAGAATAGGTAACAATAAGGCAACTAACTCCACGGGAAAATATTAGATAAGTAGTATCGTACTGCATGTAAAACCCATTTTTAACTTAACTGTTCATTGCTAGTCTCAATAAATTATAATAGGAGAACTTGGAGTGAAAATCATTTTCCGTTTTAGTCGCGATGAGAATGTGTTCTGGAGTTTGAATCGTGCAAAGAGGGTACGGTCGTTATTAGGATATTGGCCGTGCTGAGTTGACCTTGGAAAAGAAAGCGCTTTAAACATGATTTCCAGTCCATACTGTGCACTCTCGAGAGTTTGTTTGCGTTTTTTTGTTGTTGTTTGTTTTGTTTTGTTTCAAGTAAGACATCACAAAATGTAATCATTTCGTAACTACTTACATGAGGTAAATTCAAAGTTTCAAAACAATGTAACCGCCATCATGGATGCGAAGCGGTCAAAGCTTTATGCTTCGTATTTTCTCATATCACTTAATGAAACAACTTCGCAGCTGCAAAAATCAATGAAGCTGTTGGAAAAAACGAATTTGAAAGGCCTCGAAGATAAGGTATGTGGTTCGTTACAAATAGCATCGATTCGCATTCCATTGAGTGAGCTGTTATAATGTTGATAAACATTAGGGTGCTGAGTCCCCACAGTATGGACTGGAAATCATCTTTAACATGTTTAAAGTGGGATTAAGCCTTAAAATTATTAGCCTCTTAAACTTAGCAGTATATTGAGCACAGTTAAGTTATATTTAGTATTTAATTCATTGCAAGTTAAGTCATACTTTTAGTTTTAAAAAAATACGACTTCGAAAAAATTTTTAGGAAGAAAATGAAAGAAAATAGAGTAACATAACGTTTCCACGATTTTATGTCATCATAGTCAAATGAATAAATTAAAAATAACGGCAAGGCATATTGATAGAAATTAGGATGTTAGGAAACAAGTAATTAGTAAATTAAGGTGGGATAAAATTAAAGCATTCAGGTACAATTTTTAGCGCGAAAGGAATCCCCTTGCTCGTTCAGTTTCGATCTTCTGCTATTAATTCCTAAAGCATTTCAAAGATCAAACATTCGAGTTTGCCACATAATTTCTTTAAGACTTTAACGTTTAGTTTAGTTTAGTTTAGTTTAGTTTACTTTTAGTTTAGTGTTGTAATAAAGTAATAAAGGAACTGTACTATTTTATGTGTGTTTGAAGGGGAACTCCTGCGTGCCGTAGGGGTATGAGCGGAGCCCCATATCTTAGAACATCTGATAACTCAAGTTGTCACGTAACTGTCCGTACATATTGCAAGTATTTGCAAATCATCTTTTTATCATCTCCGTAATATCAGCAATATAAGGAAGTACCTGTCATCGACCACCACTGAAATACTTGTTCATGCGTTTGTTTCTTCAAAATTGGATAACTGTAATTCTCTACTCTATGGCTTACCAAACTGTCTTTTAAAAAAGTTACAGCACGTCCAGAATGCCGCTGCTCGTCTCATCACCCTCTCTAGAAAACACGAACACATCACACCTATTTTGTTTAATCTCCACTGGCTTCCTGTTAACTATCGTATCATCTTTAAAATTCTACTCATCTCGTACAAGGCCCTAAACGATCTGGCACCTTCATACGTTCGTGATCTTCTCACTCCTTACACTCCGTCTCGTCAGCTACGTTCATCTTCTAAAGAACTTCTTTCCATTCCGCACTTCAATTTGAAAACATATGGCGCAAGATCTTTCTCTGTAGCAGCTCCTACACTCTGGAACACTCTTCCGTCTGACATCAAGAACAGCTCCTCAGTGTCCCTTTTTAAACATAAACTAAAAACGTTCCTTTTTAAGAAAGCATTTTTATAACTTTTCAGCGACATTTTTTTATTTTTACTTTATTTGTCTTAAGTGTTTTTAATATTTCTAACTGTAAAGCGCTTTTGAACTTTTAGGATATTGGCGCTATATAAATATTTTATTATTATTATTATTATTATTATTACGCATGTGCGTCCGTACACCAAGCCCCATGCATTGAGCACCATTACCATAGGCACACCATTACCATAGACCCGCCTAGATTAGCTTATCTACCCGCGGGCATGTTATAATTGTACTTTTATTTTAAAACACAATAAAATGTATGTTCATCTTTGATATTGGACACCCATGTTATGGTTAATTGACGGCTGTCAAAACAAAGTATGCGCTGACCAGTATCACGTGACCATATCGCGGGTTCACTTCTGGAGCTCATAGAGTTCTAGAGTTCTAGATCGCTTTCTCAAGCCAGGTTATTTCTCTGAAGGACAAGAGGGGAGGACGTGCAAAGGCAAAATCTCGGCGAAAATTAACCCCTGGCGCAATGTTGACTTTTTTCCCGACATGATCGTAGCACAATCGTCTCCTGCAAAGTCCCTGATATAAAGTGTGCGTAATTTTTACAATCTTGGAAAAATTAAGTATGCTAGCTTATTGGTTATAGTTTGTTTAAAGTTGACTATTAAAAACAGTAACACCACACGCTGAACAATTGTATGCTCTCAATTCATCTTTCTTTCTTTCTTTCTTTCTTTCTTTCTTTCTTTCTTTCTTTCTTTTTTTTTTTTTTTTTTTTTTTTTTTTTTGAGTTTCTGATCCAAGAAAATCCTTCATGGTTAAATATTGCAATCAGGAGCTCCGCTTTTTAGGCCTGGCTAAATCTATACATTATGCGTCTTTCATATATATTGTTTAAAAAGAGCCACAACTATATGCCTTGCCCTGAAAGCTGGCAACATGAACTGAATCCTACGCTGCCTTGTGATTGGCTACCCGAACGAGCAAGATGGGGCTATCTTACTAACTCGGTAATAACCGCCTTGTCCAGTAAGGAAATGGCTTTCCTAACGCCACATAAAAAACACTTTTATTGACCAAGCATGGTTATGAACATCGTGTACTCTCGGTCCATAAAATGCGCATAAAATGATCTCAGCCAAAATCCGGTAGTAAAAATCGTTTTGGTTGGATTTTTAGCGAAGTAATCAGCGCGAATTTAAAAAGGTCTACTTGTGACTACCACCAAACTTATTCCTGTTAACACAAAGAGATCTGGCGATCACGTTTATGTACAAAAAACAAAACAAAAAACAAAACAGCTGCCATTGTGACAGGTAGGTAGCCAAGGATACCGGGGTTTGAGAAGCCAATAAGAGTTTACCAAAAGCCAAATCAGAGTAACAACAGCTTCGAAACTGAGTTAAAACATAAGAAAAATATATATCAGGATATAAGGAAGATAAAAATGTGAAATAAAATCCCCGTAAAATCTGCATTCAAACTAAAAGAGAGATGTAAGCTTAAAAACACCTAAGCCCCTCCAAGGCCTGATTAAGGCAAATTAAATATGTCAAGTACTTGATGTCGCCAATGTCGCCTTCTAATTATTGTGATATACTACGACTTTGTTAAGATGTTCCATTTCGGCTTCTTCTCTCACAAATGCAAATATTTTTGTTTTAAGAAAAAAAAAAATGGAAGTTATGAGCAGATTAATGTTACCCACAGAGAACACTGGAATCAACATCAGTGATGATTTGACATGAAGTTTTGTTAGGAAAACAACTTTATGGTCGATGTTGCTTTTAAGAATATAACTTATTAGCCTTAATGAGTTTCAATTGACAGTACAGTGCGAGGTCAATATCATCTTCAAAGTGCCGCAGGGGTAAATACAGTGTATACAGCTGTACCTCATATCACCTGCATGTCTTGGTCAATTCTTAGGCGAGTCTGTGTTTGTCGCTCCATCGAAACGACTTGACTTGGACCTCGGGAAAAACCATAAAAGGCAAGTGACTTTGTCTTACCTTTTTCACTGCAGTTCAAAACCTTGGTCGCCACTATTTTTAGGCCTGTTCCGATTGTGCTCGGCGACTTTTGAGCAACTTTGGCGTTTGAAGTAACCTCGAGCAAGTTCTGCCTTTCTTAGCAACTTTTGAGCAAAATATAGGTTTAGAGCACGTATGAAGCACGAAAAAAAATCAAAGATTTCTTAGTAAAACTTCCATTTATGCCAATTTCTTGAATGCTTGCCAACCTAGGCCTTATGAAGTTTGGACACATAACCTATCAATTGACAACGTTTCGCCGGCCTATTGCGATCCTTATTTAATGTTGTAACGGATAATCGGCTAAAACTACGTATAAAGAAGGACTCTCTAGTTTGTTTCATTACTTGTTATCACACCTCTTTAATTACAGCTAAGTTTCAGGTTATTTCAGTCTAAACCGATATTAGCAATTATTTTGAAGAGCGAAAAATAATGCTCTTAAATCAGTAACGTTTAATTGAGGTAGTAACTTTTGAATTAAATTAAGTAGCAACTGTTTGGATCTAATTTTTGGCAATGTTTTTAAGCAACGTTTTGGCATTCCAGTGAGCAACTTTCTAGCATTTTACAAGCACAATCCGGACAGGCCTAACTGTTTCCACTACTACGCGAAAACGCTCCTTGCAATAGACTTCCCTCAATCAAACAGCGATACCATTTACGGTCTACCAATGAAAGTGAAGCGGCTCTGCATTCATGGCGAAAATGTCGGTGATAGCGAACTCTTCAGTAAGTTTCCGCACAACTATTTTCGCACAACTATTTTCCCCACACAATCATGCTCACACATTAGCTCATAACGTTCTCTAAAGTCCAACAATGCTGCAGAAGAAATGGGACGTGTTCACAGCCTTCTTCACTAACGATTTTTGGGTTCAACACGACTTCTCTCTCGATCTGCAAGGGTTTGGAAATAAACCTAGTATCGTGGCAAATGTCGTTTGAATACGCCTTCTGCCGGCCAACTACAACTGCAAATTGATTTCATGAAGCAAAAATAAATTACTAACTTACTCTTTTTCTTAAAGAATATTTTATGAGAATATCGAGGCTGAAATTTGTGATTTTTTTTTTAAAATGTGAACTACCAAATTTAAAAGAATATTTTAAGAATAAACCCGAGGCCGAGATTGTTGAAAGTTTGTAAATACAATACAATTTTATCCTTTTACCTAAGCCGCATAGAATTCTTCATGCATTTCTATAAAAGGCAGAACTTGCAAAAAAACAACAAAACTAGAACTAGTCTTATGTTCGATACTAGATTCATTCCTGCAAGAAGTTATGCGCTATAATCTGAGTACATTCACCGCAATATTTTCAGCCTAAAATCGGCAGAAAAATAAGAAAATTCCGGGCTTGGACAGGAAAAACATTTTTATAGAAAAAAAATAGTGTACATTTATATTCGAACTGTTCAATGTTTGTGTTCGTTCCAATGATAGTAGTTTAAATTTCACCAAATTAGTCGGAGAAATTAAGTTACAGTCTCTGTACAGGCGGTGTTGGACACGACTCGCGAAGCATGCCGGGAGAAATTTTCCCTGGAGCTCATTTTCATCTGATCACTGAACGGCAAACATCTCCCCGCGCTGATGGTGATGTGGAAACATGACTTACAGGAGGTTCGTTCGCATCCGATGTAGAAAGAAATCTGGAATGACATCAATGTGAAATGTTCCGCACGCCAAGTAATAGTTGTAAATGACTTCTGCTCGATTTACAAAGCCACCATTCTCAGTGCTAAACAGATGATTTTAGGAATCGAAGCTTCGCGGTTCGTCGAATCTCTACGGTTGAAAGATAAATTATTTCCGTTTCTGATCTCTTCGAATTCGATCTTAACTTGCCGGAATTGAACCTACCTTCGGCACTTACCTTCTTAGAAATCTCGACTCGTGTGTGAAGTGTATCAGTGTATCACTGGCCAACAACATGGTTGTTGACAGATGTTATGTTTTCGTTCGACGATAAGAGAGCTGAGAAGTAAAACCTAAGAAAAAAAAGGGTTGGATAATTCGAAATCAAAGCAATGTTTTGTCCTTGAAAACTTGTGTAAAGCTTGATTAATCGAGTTTCCGCTGTATTTCCCTATTAACCAAAAGGAATCACAAACAACTTGCTAATGAGCTATGGCTCTTTCAAAATAGCAAAAATAATTTGCAATACATGGAATTAAAAAACTAGAAGCTTAATGGGAGAAGTAGGGTATATTTTGCTCAATGTGAGTGGTAAAAAATAATTGTATTCGTCCCCTGTGCCAGGTCACACTTCCAGCAAATTCTTGTTCAACTTACAAATCCAAGATTAAATATGTACTGTGTGAATCTATTTTGTAGACAATGGGATAACACGATTTTGGTCTTGTTCAACTTCCTTGAATGCGTTTAAAGTAAAAGGTCTGCAAATGACTTTGCCTCAGACATTGCCACTGGACATATCAATGTTCAAACTGATGAGAGTTTGAGATTTCTCTTCGCCTAGTGCTTAGGTGTTGGATGAAACTTGTATCTACCCCAAGTGTCCATTCCTGAGTGGGTTCTCCGTACATGTGAGGCCGTGTAAAAGGGAAATCAGGCTCAATGGAAAGAAGGCTTGGTTGAGTTACATGAAATGACTGCTTTGGACAAATAATATACCTCATGCTATTTAAAGTGGTTGCAACTAAAATTGCAGATGGGAGATGTGAAAAAAAACCTGATTTACATTTACTCGCAAATAATAATTCAATTCCAAAGTATGCTTTTTAAACTGAATATTTGCAAAGTACTGAAAAGCACAACAAAAAACCAGCAAAATAGCACAAAAACCATATTCTGGAAACAGCAGCCAACATTAAGTTCACTTATAAATTAGTAAACTGGAAGGATGTGAATGATAGGCACTGTCAATTAGCAATGACTGAATTGCTCATGGTCCTGTGCCTTCATTGCATGTCCTCATATCACAACTCTGCTGAAGTTGAAGGTTCAACGCAATGTAACTTAGGTAAACTAAAGGGAGCTCCTTAGCCAGAAGAGTGCTATGCAGGTCATTTGAAATATCTGTCAGTTTAAAATTTATTATTTACTGCAAGTCCTGTGGTCAACAACACAGTGATCATGTACCGATATTAACATTTCCTACATTGGCCGTTATACTCACGGGAGGATTGGGAACTAAATCACTTGTTGTAAACAAAAAACGGCCATGGCATTTAGCAATCCTTCCTTGGCTTCCCGAATCACCGTTTACTGTTCATACATGTATGTGTGCGAGAGTTGTCCAAAAGAGTGCTTCTACAAACCTTTCAAGAGGAGACGACATGATTAAACCGGCTTCGAGGAAAACACGTTCGACACAGATGAGGAACGCATAAATCTACTTTATCAAACCTACAGTTGAAAGGAAAAGCTGGCAGTTTTAATGCTACTTAGGTTTCAAGGATCGCTACAAAGGACCAAAACTTTAATCTTGAAGCCAGGTAAGAGATTTACGGGAATTTATCGGAGCACTTTACGAAGGCGAGAGTGTTAGATAAGTTACTCACTGGAATATTTTCAAAATTTCCTGAACTTTAAGCGGTCGTTAGTGTTGAAAACCTAGTGGACAGACAAATTTTATTATTGTTTTAAATTAAGGGTCATTTATACTTTCTATTCATGTAGTTCAGCAGTTTCAAAGAGGTGCCACATTTTTAAAACGTGCCTTCAAAGTAGGGCTATTTTCGCGTTTGGTTCAAAACTCGATTTAACGGGTTGAAAATCTTCTTTTTACCGTTGAAAGAACAACATTGAATTATAATTGCAACATGGCTAAACAAGCTGCTATGATATATCTATAGTTGCAAAAAGAATTGGGACTTCTGAGCGAATATTATTTTTTTTAGAGCACCGGCAATATTAAATATGTGCAATTTTTCCAGTTTCGGCGGGCATGAAACTTGTGTCCAGCGGACCGAACTTCAATCAATCCTAGAAAACTTCAGTTGGAATTTTTAATGAAATAAAACTCATTTTAGTGATTGACTAGGTAAGGGCTTCGAAATCCCAGCTTATGAGAAAAATCGAATTTTGGAAGTAAAATCAGTGGTCGGTTCTTACAGAGACAGCCTCTTAAACATTTTGCCAAAAACAGTCTCCACAGCACTTCCTCGTGTTGACTCGTAATGCATGACTGTGACCAAATGAATTCAGAATAATCTAGCATGTAGCTCTATCCTAGATCATCTATAGTGAGATGTTTTGACTGAGATAACTAAGTTGTAACAACATTTTAAAATACAAGCAGATGCACTATATTGACCACTTGCAGTAGCTCTTAAAACTTAGGATTACCATGCAGCTTTCTAAGTAGTCACTTGCATTATGTCATTATGTATTCTGTTTCGGTCTATTCCATTCCAAATTTGATATCCTAAACAGCAGCATGCTGTAGCTTTCCTTGCTAGATCACTACAGTGTAAGTGGATAAATTTAGTTTTTGGGAAATATAGCAAAGTTAATTCCAAGCCCATAGTCTTTTAAAATACCAGCGGGTAATTTAGCATTTGCCTCAAACACATTGGCTAGTTCTGCTCCAGGTGGGTTGACAATTATGCGTAACTGTACATATGAAACACTTATTATTTATTGATGTATAGTCTCCCACTACTACCGACATTCAAAGGAAAACAAGCATAAAGAAGTGGGAGATCAAAAATAATCAGCCATAGGCGACTGAACAACAACATCTGATCCAAGAGTAGTAAATTTCTGTTAGAGATAACAATTCAAGACAGGCAGTGATCATGATAGTGAAAATTCACTGTAAATGAGATGATATCTTTAATGGACTAGCATCCAAAGCAGGATCCAAAAAATCTTGAACATCGGCCAAACAAACGGATGACATACGCACTACAAAAAAAAAAACGTAACAAGAAAACATTAAATTGTAAAGGGAACAAGCCGAGCCACAAAATACCACAATCACTCCCGCGGAATACCGCGAACATCTGGCAAATCAAGAAAAATGCCCCAACTTCAAGTCCGATTTTGACCGTTAAAACGGCGGGGCCCGCCTGGGCCCGCCGGACTTTCCTTAAAGTTCAACTCTCGAACTAAAGTTTCACGCAAAAAAAAATTCATAATACAGTATGGGGCCCAGTTCTGGGCCACTTTTTGTTCAGCGTTTATTTTTCGCGCCACAAATGAATCTGAATAAAAAGCAATTGTTTCCAAAGGTAGCTTGATTCCTTGTCTTCCGTTCTGCCGAGTTTTGTTACGTCCTGCCGGGTTTTTCTGTGAGCATGTCGAGTTGACGCGAAGGTAGGTGAATTTGGTTTCCCCGAAAACGTGTTTGTTTACGCTACTCGAATTACATGGTTTAATTCAAGTTTCTGTCCGTCTAGAAAGCCCAAATGAGCCAATTCTTGGCATAAAGGACGTAGAGTGATAAAGCTATCTGTTAAATATAAACTTTTCCTAGCGTGTTTAATTCTTTGACATAAATTCACTCCTCAATATTTCCTTAGCACTTTTGCGTATTTGCCTATTCTCGACCATCCTGCTCGCCTTCAACACTAAAAGCGCTCATAATTTTGTGTGGAGTATTCGTGTCAAGTCAGTTGTAAAAATAAAGCTTTAATGAGGTGGCACGCTGAAAACTTTGAGCTCTGACTTAACCCCGTTTTAAATACCCAACTCTTTTTAGCCTCGCTTGACTGCACTTAAGAGAAAAACTAGGTGTGCAAAAAACTTCCTTTTCTAACATGAAACAAAGCTCTTTAAGGATAATTTGTGATCGAAATATCAAAACACAAGCCTTATAAGTGATTTAACAACAAAAAATGGTAATAAAGCGTTGTTTATTCTGAGGAATCGCATGCATTCTTTTGTGGCCGAGAACTGGGCCCGCTGGCCGATAACTGGGCCCACGAACGAAGCCTCCATTTTCGTTATTACTCGGGAGAAAACAGCGTTGAGCAGTCGATAGCTCTACTTGTGTAAACTGAATGCTGAAGCTAGTTAGGCGTGAAATTGTAAGTCCTTACGGCTATTCCAAGGTAAGAAATACAAGTTTACGTTTTTTGTGGCCGAGAACTGGGCCCCATACTGTGCTGATCCCTGTTACCCTGCAAACGACCAAAAGAATATCCATGTCAAGCGCGTGTGGTAATCTACCGTTTTCAACATAGCATGATTTCCATTGACTAGTTCTGATGCAAAAATTCCTTACCTGCACTTGAGGCCTGCAAATAACTGGTCTACATATTACACTAGCAGCTCCTAGAAAAGGTTCGTTTGATTCTCATGATGGTTGCAGAAATCGGTCGAGAAACGACAACCTACTCTCCATTCGCAACGAAAAATGTGTCCGCCATTGCTCCGGTTGAGACGACATATGGTTGGTCGAATACTGTCACGTGAACCATGTCCAACACTGCCTGGTCTCTGTAAAAGCGGCCCATTGCATTCCGGGTCGAAAAACTTTGCCCAGTAAACCATGTTATAATTAGGGAAATATCACTTGCCTGATTTGAAAGCTGTCTTATCGCTTGTAGGAAAAGAAAGGAAAGTAAGGGAGAAAAATCAATTTTATTACAAATAGGGTGTAACAAAAATTACATTACAGCGGTCACGTCTGGATCGCTTTTGATGTAAATTGCAGCGCGGCCCTGCAAGGTTTAAATAGCAAGTTTCGTTTTAAAATCATCAGTGAAAAAGATTAAACAACAAATTTGCATAATATAGTATTCGTCACAATTTTGCAGCCCTTTCCATCGGACCTGAATGAAGTTGTACAAAGTTGTATCGATTAATTCGTTCGCGACTATCATGGCTTGGTTGACTCTTGTAACTTTGCTAATGAAGCTAATTCGCATATACTTCCGAAGTGAAATACATACCAGGCAAAAATGATGCCAGCCTCTTTAGCAGCTATATCGCGATCGAAAGGCAAGCTTTTTGGGGTCAAAAGCCTTTTGTCCCTGTTCTCTAGGCTGGAGCGTTTATATGGGAAGATTTATAACATCCTAAATGGTGAGATTTCGGTAACTAGGCTGGCAAGCCTTCTCATATGAACACATCAAAGTTTTGACAAAGGCGTGCCTAGTGGTTTAGGGCGCTGGATTTGAAATCTCACTACCTGAAGCTCACGACTAGGAGCACTGCAACTTCCCTAAACGGGATAATAGTCCATCACAGATTAGTTCCTAGCCAGTTAAAATACACGATGATAATAAACCTACATAAGGGCATGCCTTGATGCATTATTAATTTTACCCTCAGGGTAACTTTAAACAAACAGCGACAATATTACAAAATGGCTTTTTAAAAAAAAAAATCAATAGATCGTTTTCACCGTCACGCAATAAAAAAAAAAAAAATCGAAAACCATCCAGGGAAAACAGTTAAGAAATTGTGATGTTATAGAAAATAACTGAATAATACATTTCTCCAGACTTCAGATATTCGTCGTTTCGCAAAAATTTACAGAGCCCAGTATGAAAACGCCATGTTGGTGTACATCCGTGGTACACCAATATGGCCGCCGGAAAATAATGTTAACATCTGGAACTTACATGTACTTTGGCTATCTAGGCGACCGACTGTCAGTTGAACAAACAAGCATTTACATAAGCACCTTTCCTAATGCTCTAACTTCTAAAAAGGCTCAAAATCATAAGACAAGTATTCATTTTTCAACAAACTCGATCGTAGCCTTGCGTCACGCACCTCCATAATCCTGAAATTTAAAACGTTCTGGTTTCCAAACGAAGCACGCTATTGAGCTGTAAAATTGCAAACAGATATAAATATACCGCCTCTTATGTCTGATGAGGATTAAAACGTTGGTGGCGCTTTAGTTTAGGATCATCATCTGATAAAATCCGAACACAGCCATTCATATTGCTTGCACCTGCCAGCAGTACAGCTGGTAAGCTTTTTCACTGTTTAAATAACAAAATTCAGTATATACTAAAGTGTTACTGAAACGTTCTCTTTGAAACGTCGGCTTTTTTCAAACAAAACTAGTTTTCCTCTCAAGAGGAAAGACCCTACTTTACACCTAGTTTGTGATCTAAAACTAATTAAACGTTTTCGAACAGCAGGGAATTTGACAAACGATGTTTCCACTCCTGGTCTTTTCAGAAATATCCGTATCTCTTTACGCAAAATTAAGATATTTTCTTCTCACCTTGATCGTAGGGCTACATTTGTCCTTCAAACCGCATTTAGAGGCATCCTTCAGGCTTATTTAGTCATAAAATATAAACGGTTAATCTTTTGCGTCCTTTCAATTCTAAATCATTCAATTCATTGCAAGAGGATCATGGGAGGTACCCTTGCTCCCAGGCCCTTTCACATAAGTCCCCCAGTAGGGCGTGAGGCCAAGAACGCTTCCGTAGCCACATCACAGGGAGCACACAATCTTGCTGAACAGGGAGACAGTAAATAAAGGAACAAACAGAATGAATAGTCTACCTTTGTCTCCTGTTGTCATCTCTTACGCTACCTTACAGGAAAAACCGCTACTTACAAGTCCTGTGTAACACTGTAGCGCTAAACTCGTACCTAGGCTTTTCCGCGCTTTGCAATTTTTTTTTTTTTGGTCCACGTATAAACATACAAACAACAATGTTTATATGTAAACCAAAAAAAAAAATTGCAGAGCACGAAAAAGCCTAGGTACGAGTTTAACGCTACAGTGTTAATATATTATATTGTAAAGTTTGACTTTT
The DNA here is from genome assembly GCF_042242905.1 of Orbicella faveolata. Lineage (NCBI taxonomy): Eukaryota > Metazoa > Cnidaria > Anthozoa > Scleractinia > Merulinidae > Orbicella > Orbicella faveolata. Next base: position 17,132,557 of record NW_028301553.1, read on the forward strand.
TTTTTATTTGGTAATAAAGCTTGTTGTTGTTGTTGTTGTTGTTGTATACGCAGGACTTGAAAGTAGAAGATTTCCCTGTAACGGCGCGCAAGAGATGAGAGCAGGACACCAAGGCAAACTATTCATTCTTTTCGTTCTTTTATTTACTTACTCCCTACTCAGCAAGATTGTGCGCTCCCTGTGGCCACATGAGGCATATTTCGCTGACCCCTAGTCCATGGGCTATCTCGATGGACCTTGTCCATGGACTACCCTACCCATGGAATACCCTAAATGGACCGTGCTAAAATTTGTGCAAACATGCATGATGCTAGAACCCGAACAAAAGATGCGATCGATCGAGAAACACAATTACGGAACACTTGCGATTTAACGATCACAAATAAAATAATCCTAAATTCCACTCAGTAATCTGTGATCTCACTGCTTTGTACATAGCCAGTTGACAGTAATTTTGTTTATTTGCAGTGTTCAGAGTTGGGAGAATAGTGCTTAATCCCCTGACGTGACTTAGGTCATTTATTCATTTATTTATTTTTAAATGCTCGAACTGTGTGGGGTATATATAAAGAAAGAAGACAACATCCTCGGAGACCCAGGGGCATAGGTTAGACTTCTCCCCGCCCCCAGTGACTGGTCCTGGGTCTGTGCGAAGACAACTGATCACTTGGGCTCACTACGGTTTGGTCAGCGGTTGTGATGTAAGATGTGCGCAATAGCGGAGCTGTGGCCGTGCCGCCATTTTGTTTTTTTCCGACAACTGCACGAAGATTGGAAAGAGTAAAGCCGGAAAAAAGATGGAAACCCTTGGTCCTGCGGATTTTGTGGCGTCTGCATTGAATGGAGGGGCAGCCTTGACGTGCATGGAACTGGATGGTTCAGTGGGTTCAGTGTTGCTAAAAGGAAAACGCTTCAGCGATCTTGATATTCTTGATCTCAAAGAAGTACAAGGTAGTACGTACCCACCCGCGGTAAGTCTACTTCGTGCTCCGTAAAGATAAGCTTACTTATTTTAACGCGTTTTACTAATAGTCAGGGCTTGAAATAACGGTCGATCAACGCACAATGTTCGGTCAGTTGATTTTGTCCGGTCAGTTGATTTTGTCCGGTCAGTTGATTTTGTTCGGTCAGTTGATTGTGTTCGGTCAAATCGTTGGATGACCGGACATTTTTGTCCGGCCGTAATTTCGTGCTCTTCTTGCCCCTAGGATTTTTTGAGCCGCCATTTTTTCCTTGCTGTTATTTACAATCATGCTCGACGGACTAAGCCCTTGTTTTCACGAGAGATGTTTATCTTGGTTTTGTTTTAACTTTACTGAAGTGAACACAGTACCAAACCTCGGTAAATGGCGGCAAAATCAAAAGTAAGCCAACCTAGGTTTTTAAAAATGTTGAAGGACCGTAGTCAGAGTTGAGCATAATAAAAATTTAAAAACGATCTCTGGCTAAAATTTTTTATAGATATACGAGCTTTCGACTGTTAGATCTACAGTCTTCGACGGGTAAAGATGAATGACGAAATATGAATATAAATGAGTAAAAATAAAAAGAAGCTAGGTTTATTGACAGTTGGACGCCTCATCAGGCATGGTTTAGCTCAGTAACCGATGGTAGGGACTTAAGAACATTTTTTCAACTACTTCTAATTTACTTTTTACAGATTAAGCTGTAAAGAGCAAAACATTAGGGAAAAAAATGATACCTTACTCATTAAATTTAGTTGAATGGTTCCACAAATACAGAACTTTAAACATGTGCACGCAAGGCGTGCAAGAGTTATTTTTTTTGTAAACTGAAAGTCTTGGAAATAGGAGCATTCATGGAACTGTTTACAGTAATGATTTGGCTGATTTGACAAGTTTTTTTGGTTGCGATGTACAGCAAGAAAGAAACTGGGAATTTATGATGTACATATGATGTTACATCGGTAATGGTAAGATAACTAAATAGTAAGCCATAAAATGTCTGACTTAACAAACTACAGTAATCTTACATGTCTCCAGATTAATGTAGATACCATCTTATTTTCTAACAGGCGATTTGATTTGTTCTTTGATACAACCCATACTGTGACTGGTGTGACACGCACACATGCATAAATTAACTCCCTCGCTCACCGATCACATAGCCCTTCCAACCCCCAAGAAGAATTTTTGGTCAAAAATACTCATGTTAAGAGAACTTTTCACATTTTATACGAGTCGTAAGTTTACCCTTTTTACACAACACAACGCAACAACACTACTACACTGAAACATAGTTAGTAGAGGGGAATGGTTATGAAACCCGGCAAACTTCAAAGGACGATCTCTTTGTTTAGGTTTTTGCTTGGTCACGTGATCGCGACCGTGCACAACAGAAACGCCAAGATGGCGTCCGAAGTCTCGTAGAAATTGAAGTTCGAATCAAAAATTCTGGTTTTGGCTGTTAAATTTGGTGTTGATTGATCGATTATCGTTATACCAGGAGATAATTGTTCTGTGTTTGGCTGTGGCACAAGTAGAAGGACCAAAGGAGTAGGAGTATGGAAGTTACCGAAGGCAAAAGATGAGGAGCACACGAAATGGAGAGAAGAATGGCTCGGGGAAATTACGAAGACAAGAGAAGTTGATCGCGACTTTAAGAGACAAGTAGAAAACGACAAGGTGTTTACATGCGAGAAACACTTTCATCCGGAAGATATTGAAACATGTAAGTAGTAAAATAGAACAACTTCTGGTTAAATACATTGCGAATTTGCGGTGATCTGTTTTAGACTTAGTGCATAACACATAAACATTGGAAACATTCTTAGGCAAGCTAGCTCCAGATTTTCTTCAGTATTTCTTTACTTAAATTACCTTGTTTTCTTCTGCAGTTCATTCAGAGAAAATGACGAAAAAAAAGCCAAGATTTGGCACGTTACCTGTGCTGAATATGCCGAAAAGAACTCACGATACTCCTAAACCGAAACAAAGAACTCCTCGCTCTGTAGTGAAAGATCATTTGCCAGTGCCACGACAGGCCGTGTATAAGAACTTCAAAGAACTGTGTCAACGAACATCAGGGCTAAAGAACTTAAACGACTGGAATATGAAGTTAATGAACGACAGATTTGTTGTAAAAAAGATGCTGGACCCTTTCCTCATTCCAGAATTTGAAATTATTATCGATGACAGCCTTGGCTTCACAATTAAAGTTTTTGGATGCTTTTTGCCTGAAGATCATGCACTGTATCTTGAAAACCTAAGGTCAACCAGGCATGTGACTGTATCCGAACTTGTAAAAAAGCTAGAAAGCTATAAACTGTGCAGTGGGGTGCAACCTGGTGAGCTGACAAGCAAGCTTTTCCATCATGTCATACCTTTGAGTGCTGATCCACTGTGTGAAGATGATCCAGGTCAGCTTTTCCCCATCAAAGGCTACTGGAGACTGAAGGACTGTTCAGTAATGTGCGATGAAGAGGAGTCTGTTTGCGAACCTTGTAGTGAGTATCTTACAAGTGCCATGAAGGTAACAAAAGCAAAAGAGAGACGACTTGCTACACCTGCCCATGTGAAAGCACCAGTGTCAAAAACAAATCCGGAAAGGCTAAAACTGACCTTGCAAAGCCAACGCTTAAGATGTGCTGAACTTGAGGAAAAACTTAATGAAATGAGCATGGAGATTCAGCGAAATAGCATTGAAGTTGATCATGAACTCAGCAATGATTTTGCAAGTATTCTCAGTGATGCAGATAGGGAAATCACACCATTTATGAGCCTGTTCTGGCAACAGCAGAAGAAGTTATTTGCCAGTACGGCCAAAGGTGTCCGTTACCACCTCATGACTATCAGATTCTGTCTGTCGCTTGCCGCCAAGTCTCCTGCATGCTACGAAGAGCTGCGGAACAGCAACGTCCTAGTACTACCTGGTCAGCGTCGTCTTAAAGACTACCGCAATTTCATCAAGCCAAAGAGGGGTTTTCAGGAGGAAGTTGTTGAAGAGCTAAAAACTCAAACTAATTCCTATTTTGACATTCAAAGATATGTGGTATTGCTGTTTGATGAGATGAAGATAATGGCAAACCTTGTACTGGATAAAGTGACAGGTGAACTTATTGGTTTCACTGATCTTGGAAATCTAGAACTGAACTATGGTGTACTAGAGAAGGTAGATGAAATTGCTACTCATGCCCTAGCCTTACTGGTACGTGGTGTTTGCACACAGCTTAAGTTTTGCCTAGCCCACTTTGCAACAACTGGTGTTACTGCTGCCCAGCTGATGCCTTTGTTCTGGGAGGCAGTTTGCATCTTAGAAACCACCTGTAATTTGTGGGTCATTGGTACCACTTCTGATGGTGCTTCACCAAACAGGAAGCTCTACAGACTCCACAAACTACTTGATGGAGATGCACCTCATGATGTGTGTTACCGGACCATAAACCTCTTTGCACCTCACCGATTTGTGTATTTCTTTGCTGATGCCCCTCACCTGGTAAAGACCACCAGAAATTGTCTGCTTCACTCAGGCTCTGGAACATGCACTAGGTACATGTGGAACAATGGACAATTTATCTTGTGGCAACATATCTCACAGATGTTTTATCAAGACGTGGACAATGGACTGAAACTGTTACCAAAGATAACCTACGACCACATCAACCTTAACTCATACTCAGTTATGCGTGTGAATCTAGCCGCACAAGTGTTAAGTGCAACAATGGCTGCTGTGCTTAAGACTTTTGGTCCTGCAGAAGCTGCAGCCACATTAAAGTTTTGTGAGATGGTGGATGGCTTCTTTGATTACTTGAATGTGAGAAGTACAACAGAGCATCAGAAGAAACGAAAACCTTTCCTTGCCCCATACACAAGTCTTGAGGATGAAAGATTCCAATGGCTACTGGAGTTCCTAGATTATTTAAAGAGATGGAAAGAAAGCACAGAGAACAGGCCAGGAAATTTCACACCGAATGCCAGAAGTCGAATGTTTGTCTCATGGCAGACTTACGAGGGATTCCAAATCAGCGTGCATTCAGCTATTGAGGCAACAAAATTCTTGCTTCAAGAAGGCATGGAATTTGTTCTTACCGAGCGATTTTGCCAAGACCCACTGGCAGAGTACTTTGGCAGTCAAAGGAAACTTGGCCGACGAAATGATAATCCAGATATCAAAACATTTGGGTACAACAACAACACTATTCAAATTCAGCGAGCAATGTCCTGCCAAAGTGGAAACACAAGAGGGAGAAAGGACAAAAGGAGAAGTTGGGAGCAAGTTATCGATGACCCGCTACCTAGCCGAAAGAAACCCCGAAAGTGACAGTGACTAATTTTTAACTTAGGCTCTATTCTGGAATTTATGACTGTCCACATGGATATAATTATGTATAGAAGGCAGGGTTGTTCACAGCATGATTAAGCTATTCCAGGACAAGTGAAGATTTTTGTTGCAGTTTTTAACCTTTTCAGTGAGCTTTATTTCTGTTTACATTTTCTTACTTCCAGTTGACTTACCTCAAATTCTATAAAACGTACTATCTGATAAGGATAATCTTTTTCCAGGGAAATTGAACCCTCAAGCAATGTTTAGTCCTGATCTAGTGTTAGTCAGCTTTCAAACAATCCAGCCCAGATTCCATTCATAAATTATTTGACCCGTTTGTACTGAAGATGGAACTGAATTTATTGTTTTATTTGACTTTTCAATACAATTAGGAGTTTTTAGTGACAACGAAAATAGTACAAATTTTAAGGACTGTGTCAAAACAATGGTACCTTTGGTTTGAATGAATTTACTTGGCCCTTTATAGTTGGCCATTAATCGCATAGTGTGTTGAGGTTAATGAAGACTTGATTTTCAGTGTGCTTTTATACATTTCAGGAAAGTTTGTTTTTAATTTTAAACATTAGGCACTCAGTCCCAGATCGATCAAAATAAAACTTCTGCTGCAAATATTTTAAAATACATCAAGCCTATCTCAGACTATGCCTCTGGACCAGTGTCATGAAAGCTGAAATGAATTTAAGCATTTTACATGCACATGTACTCTGAGAAAGGCATGGAGACCATTAGCGAGAATTTTTATGTTGATCATGGGGGTTAAGTGTCGACTGATCGGGAAAAAATACTAAACAGCCTCTTAACTGACACCCTTTAGGGTTCCAGAGAAATAAGGATAGTTGATTCAAAGTGTATCTAAAGTGTGATTTTATTCATAGTAAATAAGTACAAGGAGTATAGTTTAAGACTCATAATAGTTTTCATTATTGACCTCACTGGTAACATGTGGTTGTTGTTACACATGTTTAAAAATTCATTGTTTTACCAATAATGAATTCAAGTTTAATTAAAATTAGAATACTTCTAGCTCCCTGGTGTTAACATGAAATTTATTGTTCTCACTGGTACAATGTGAATGGTGGTACTGATCTTGCTGCAATCCTTCCTGTTGATTGTTGTATTTTGCAGCCCTGTGTCTCTAATAACCTCTTCTGGTTTTATACTTCTTTCCGCAGTCAAAACAAATAATTTCTTCACGCTAAGCCTACAAAGACATCAAAAAATGATAACTGTAAAACAAGTAGACTACTAAATAGTTTAAACATCAAAAATTCAATGGGGAAATTGTACGTTTGCTTTTTTCGAGTATTGTGAAGGAAGCTCTATAAATTGCAAGGTTTACCCATATAACCAAATCACTACATCTCGGAGCTTTGAGCTTTCTCGAAGCTTTTATATAAGTAATCCTTGTTTCAAAAGAGTCCTAGATGAGATTTTCATCGAAGGAAAGCCATATATAAGCTCAATATTTGCGTGAGCATTCGTTAGATTTCGTTTGTTTACACGAGTCGAGCAGACTATGCGTAGCAAACTTAAGAACAGTAATGCGAAATTTCGACTCAAAATCACAATTTTTTCAGCCTACATTTCTAACTGTGACTGCAAATTATTCCTCAACTTCTTTAGTGTCTTCCAAAACGTCCAAACTGGCCACAAAATCGTCTCCCCACAGAAACAGACTGTCTGTAGTGTCCGCCATCTTGAATGAACTTGTGCACGGTCAGAGCCACGTGACGGGTCTGTTCAACATCGGAGACCGCGCTATTGTTTAACCTTTTGAAGTTTGCCGAGTTTCATAACCATTCCCCTCTACTAACTATGACTGAAAATAGAAGGAAAGTGGAAAAAAAACTTCTCTGACATGTTGAAAGTCTGATTTAATTAAATTGCACTTTAACTTGGTGCCACACAGTCTTCAAAGAACATTTTAACAGTTTTCATACTTTTTACCTTTAAAAATATCGGACTGAAAAGAATTTCGTAAAAGGCCCATGAAATAAAAATATCAAACTGCTACTGCAGAGACGTAAAAGCCGTCCAGAAATGAAAGCTTCTTTTTTGTTTAAGGGGGTAGGATACCCTAAAATATGGCAATGTTCATGAAAAATTCAATTTCTTGGAAATACCAGACTTAAGGCCCTTGAGGACTTGTCAAAAAAACTCTGAAACGATCTTGCCGAATTTCTTCCGGATGAGTGTGAAATTTAAGGAAAGTACACAGAAAGTACACAGTAGCAACGGCCATAGCAACGACTGTTTACTATAAGAACGTGACTAAAAATATAGATTATTCTTAACTTATATGAACGAAACTATTTAGAAAAAACTTTTAAGACATGCACAACTCGATTGGTATAATTAGTTGTGAAAAGCTTTGCCTCAAATTGCCATCACAGACTCATTCATTTCCCTTATGAAAAGGAATATTTCCCACAACTGCGGTAACTTTTTACAAAATAGAACAACCATTGTACCCCCTCCTCCGAGATCCAATCTGCAGCCCCCTCCCGCTATTTGTGGCTCGTTAAATACTTAATACTTCGTGCAAGAAACTTAACGTGCATTTTTCTCAAAAGTTCACTTTTGTACCGACTGACCTCGCGCCAACATTTCTACTTTGCAAGGTTTTTAAGTAGAATTCCCGAAACTTGGGCTCATCAAAGACCAATAGTGTCGTTATAAACCAAAAAATCGTAACATTTTAAGGTCTGTCACGTGACATGAGATGATTTGTCCACTGGGTGTGGTAAAAAATAAGGTTATTTGCAAATAAAGCCTGTAAAAAGCACTGGAAATAAGAGTTAACTGTCAAAACTTAGGTTCATTGCACAGAACAAAACAGAAACTTACACGATATGCTTATTTGACAGTCAAATCTTGTTTTGTGAAAGAGCAGAAAGTGTTGGCGTCAATGCTATAAAACACTACCTCAAAAGGCTGTGGCTGGTTACCATAGCAACCATTTTGAGTAAAACTCTAGAAATTTAATTTCTCTTCTTGAGCGCAATAGCACACAACTGATCTTTCTTCACCATATTTAAACAAACGTTTTGGTCCATTTGAGGGTACCATACCACCTTAATATCCTGGGAACAATAGCCCATAACTTGTCAGCTCTAACTGAATTTACTTCCATATAAAAAACAAAAGTGTTACGTTACCATTTGTAACTAAAGGTAGCAAACATCTCGTGGGAACAAGTGGTGATGATTTGTCAGCTCTAATTGAATTTACTCCCTTGTCAAAAACAAGAGTGTCAAATTACCCTGTGTAACTAAAAATAAAAATATCTCGTTATATTTGCATACAACAAGGACAAAACAATCATTACCTGCACTTACTATTGTAAACATGAGAACTGTTTCAAATCTAAATAGTCTCGTCTCCTCTAAAACATATCCTAAGAACTAGAATCGACGATTCGTGACCTCTAATTGAATTTAATCCTTGTGAAAAACAAAAGTATCAAGTTACCTTTGGAACTAAAAATAAAAATATCTTGTTCCATTTGCATACCATTAACTCATGAACTGTTTCAATACTCAAGGCTCATCTTGTTCATAACTTGCCTGCACCATTACACTGAACATTATGCACTCTAAAACAACCTAATGTACGTATGTAACTGTCACACTCCGCTCCAAACCGGACTAAAAATCACACACCAGCAACATAATCGTCAGTCTTTATTTTTCAATTACCAAAATTCTTGCGTTTAATACAATAAAACGCTCAAGACTTCATATACCTCACTAAAGTTATCTTGAACAAAAATACTTTCCTTTTTCTTCAACTACAAGTGTTGGATATTTATGTGAATAAGCGAAAACCCTAATAACATTGAGGAGAAAAGATTTAGTTTCATTAAAACGTATCTTTTCATTCCAGTAGTAAACAAGAACCATAATAATTATAAAATAGTCACAGAATAATATCTTTTTGTTCTGTTGACGAAATTAATCCAAGTCTCTTCGCTTTTCGCATTGAAACTTATCAATGGGTGCTGAAATTAACGACACGCCCGGAACAATCATTATGAACTCTGCAGCAATATTTAGGTTTCAATACAACACGCAAACGATTTGAACCTGATCACAACCTCTTCACATTCCCAGTAGTGTATTCCGCCCCCATAAAATAGAACTGATCCTATCTCAGAAACCACATCAACTTGTATTTCATTCACTCAATTCATCTAAGACTCAATTCAAAAACTTATCTAATGGGAAAAGCTCACCCTTCATCGCATGTTCGTAGTTATATGCCAAACACTATATTTCTTTGACTGATTATCCACTGAGTTGCAAATGATTATCAAACCCGCCCACAAAATCCTCAGCCTAACCCACAGAAAATGTTGAAGTGAGCCCAACATATGAATACTTCCTCCTCTTTTATAGAAGATTAAATATGGCCGTTCTGAACTGTATCGGATCAAATCTTCTCACATACCATTTACCTCTACAACAAGAAATTTGATTGGATGTTTATAGTAGATCCAATCTGATTGGTGTGACATACATACATTTCTCACTCACTCACTCACTCATCCATTGACCCGTTCATAACATGCGCGTGAACATCTGCATTTGCCGTTCCAGAACGAACAAACTGGAAGGGCAAAAAGTTAGATGAAATTGATGCAAGAAACATAAGAACGTCTCTCTAAGACAGACTTTTAGCTTTCCACTGCTATCTCTCTACGGAATATTTCAAACTTTGTCCCTCCAGAGCTAATATTTAGAGTGCCAAAAAAACTAGCACGTGGCAAAAAACAGAGGTCTCAAACTCTACAAATTATACGCGGATAACAGCGGAAACCACGCAGACCTACGACCTCTAACTGCTCTACTCTGGTGAGATGTCCTCCTAAAACCAGGATTATCGCTTAGCGAAATATTCAAAGATCCCCCTATCGTACCATACAAAAGGGGCAGATCCTCAAAGATATATACTAGTTCGAGCAAAGCTCTCAAAGCGGCTATTACACGTGGATAGGAGTTGTTTAGGCCTGTCACCCCATTGTTATCACCAAATTCTGCGTTGTCTGGAGAACGTGATCAACAACGGCTAATATTTCGTACTACTATTTGGAATTGAACGCATTCGTAGCATATTCAACAGCGGCAAGTTTTAATACCGACAGACACTCTGGATAGTTCTAAATAAATGCGAAATTCTAAAGTAAAATAGAAACACAATTTTTCTAGGTGTCGTCCTCGCCGTCGCCATCGTATATGCGTAAGGTCCCTAACAACGCCTGAAGACCGACGCCGATCTTCACACGAGCCGAACCAAACGCATAATTAAAGGTCAAAAGGTACCATTTTTCGCTATTTTGACTTTACCTTGAAAAACCACTGACCAACAAGACCGCTTTTGCTATTTGTTTGGTGAAGCAGTTCGGTTCGACTGAATTAATAAACAGGCGTTCTTTTAATTAGTCGAGTCATAGTCACCATGGTTGAATCGACCCAAACTGTCATTAGGCTCGGCTCATGTGAAGTACAGCGTTTGACGCGGGCTTTAATAATATCCAACATTCTTTAGTCAAAGAGGAGGAAGCTAGCAGTGAGACTGACAAGCGAGACTAAGGAAGACGAGAGTGATGACAATGATTTTGTTCATGTTGATTTAAGGCTGGTTTTCACTAGCGTCGGAGTCGTAATCAGAAGAGCAGAGGTACCATCAAGCGAAAACCAAACCGACGGGGTCTGAAGCAGAATACCGATTCCGCTTATGACTCGGTCGCCTATGACGATAGTGATCTTGTGAAAACTTGATTATCGGAGTCACAAGCACAAATTTCTGCATTGTGATTGGTTGGTTCTTCCGCTTGTGCCTCGATTCGGACTACGACAGTCTAGTTTTCACTGGATCATAAGCTTCGGAGTCGTAAGCGGAGTGGGAAGAAAATGGTACTGTTCCGATTCTTCCGACTCCGATTCCGTTGAGCTTATGACTCTTACATTTCCCATTTCCGATTTTCACTAGCTTGTAAGCGCTCTTACGACTCGGACTACGACTCCCACTCTGTCGCCAGTGAAAACCAGCATTAACATGATGATATTAATTTCGTAGCATCTGACGATACACCCACATTCGTTGTTAACAGTCCTTCCAAAAGACAGCAAAACTCTAAAACTTTCAGACCTAGGGTTCAATGACTCGTCGCCTTCCTGTGGTTTCAAGCTGGCTTCAGTAAGGTTAAGCAGATGTGAGTGTATAAATTCCCTGGACGAGGGCGGAACATAAGTTCATCACTCCAGTTCATCACCACTGATGAAGCTGTATCTTCAGCTTGCAACCTGCTACAAATTTACTGGAACATAGTCCGCTAATGTGCAAAGACACCAGTGCAAACAATGTTTGCCAGGGTTAGCTCTTGGATTATGAGTCAGTCAACGCGCCAGGTATATACTGTCGGGAGTAAGGGATGATGAAAATCACAATCGGAGGGAGTATAAAAATCCAAGACAATTTTTAAACTCGGGCATTCCTTTGGAAGCCCGAGTGAATGGGTTTCCTGTTTATTGGCAAAAGAAAAAATTCTTAAAATTCCTTCAATTTTTATTACAATATATGAAACCGACTCGGCGTAATTTTATATATAGATGAAATGTACACAATTGTATTTAGCCTCTTCTAGGCGTTCAGTTAGTTGGGGCGCAGCGCGAAAAACAGCCGTTTTTCGCGCTGCGCTCCAACTAACTGAACGCCTAGAAGAGGCTAAATTGTTTATAAAGAATAGAGAAAGTGTTACTTGTTGAGGTTTTCACTGTTAAATTCTTTCAGTAATCAGTGTAAACAATAAATAATAGATGTTTAAGTACCAGTATTCTATCCTAAGTGGTTGTATGATTTCACAGTAGTGAACTTAGCATTGTTGCTGTCTTTTCCTGATTGAATCCAAGACTGTATTGCATAAAAAAACTGTACTGTGCGCACTTAACCGACTGATAACTCTTGCCATAATGTTTTCGATCAAAATGACCACAGCTCAGAATATTAAATTATACAGTAGCAAGTACGGCTGTTCTTAATTAAAGGACAACTCTGTCCCTAAAATATTCTGTAAAGTAGTCTAATGTGACTTACTAAATACGAGCCAGCAAAATGGGACAAAATTAGAAGTGGGAATTTTAATGATCCCGTTTGTCCTCTTTTTCTTGCGCGAACTTTATGAATACGCCCTCATCACGCATCCGCACCTCGTCTGTAAGTCTTCCTTTAACAGGGTACGTCCGCTTAAAAGCTGGCGAGTTTAGGCTTTCCCCAAAATAAAATTCTTTATCATCTATATAGCGAAAATTAGGATTTACGCTAATTGAGTAGCCAAATGGCAGAGTTACATTACCCACGTCGGCCCACGAGGGTGGATAGAAAATACGATAGTGAAGTACACTCCACAACAAAACGAGGGAATATTCAGACCACTGACAAGCTTTCGAAATCATTATGTCTTCTATGCAGTCGTAAAAAAACACAGCAAACCCCTCAGGAGAAATCAACAAACTTGGTATGAAAGAACGTTTCATACCAAATTTATAATGGCACAAGAAAGAAAAAACAATAGCTGTGGCATATGCCTGAGAAAATCTTGTTCCGCCACCCAGTAAAGACCACTCCTGTCCGATCTTTCTCTTGGTCTCTGCAGCAACAGATAATTCAGGAACATAGTCTGTCAAGAAATTTAAAATAATTATCATCATGACCTACAGTGTAGTACGTATGATAATTACAACTCATCATTAGATATTACTGGTGGAGTTTCTCAGCACTCTATTTATTCCCTTTGTTATTCCTGTGTATGGTATAGATGTGTCATGGTCCTGGAGTTGACATCTGCCGATGACATTTCTTACTACAGTGGAATCCCGTTAATACGGACACCAACGGGACATGATTAAGTGTCTGTAATATCTGGGTGTCCGTATTAAGCGGGCTAAGTTAAGAGAAGACACATGAGCTTTTTAGTTGTCGGGACAAAGAAATTTGTCCGTTGTAAATGGGTGTCCGTATTAAGCGGGTGTCCGTTGAGCGGGGTTTCACTGTATATTCTATTTATTAGTCTCGCTGCTGATTACTCTTGTTTCTATACAAAAAAGTTATCTAAATGCCATCACATTCAAGCAAAGACAAAATTTTGGATGATTTATCATTATTATCATCATTGACATTCCCCAAAATTGATGACAGCAGAGATTTTGGCTTTTAACACCATCTTTTTCGTCGATATTTTTTTGCCCGCCTTGTTGGCGTATTCCTTAATTTAGCAAGTTTTCAAATCATGATTGTAATTGATGCGACGCAAAAAATAATGGCTTTCTTGAAAAGCTACCGTTCCGCGAGTTTTACTGCTTTGTTCCTCTAATTGTTTAAGGAACAAACTTAGAAGACACCAATAGGAACTTGTTTTTAGTCCGAAATCAGTCCTAGGAACAACGATGTCTGAAATCGGAACAACGGGTTCCTTTTGTCTTAAACAAGAACACGAAGTTCCTTTTTTGTTGCGAGTAAAGGGAACTCTTTGTTCCGTTTTTATCTTTTCAGGAACAAATGTTCCTTTTCGAATGGTTCCGATTTTGTCGAGTGTTCTCTTTTACACAATTCGTTCCCATTGACCAGCATAGTAAGTTCCGGAGTTCAATATTAAGGAACGATTGTTCCACTTTAGTCTTATCTTATTTGCAATTAGGAACGTGCTGTTCCTAATCGCTGCTTGTCGTTCCCAAATGTTTTAATTGGTCCCTTTCAAAAGCAATTTTGGTCCTTTTTTCTGCTGAAAGCATGGAAACAATAGTTTTGTTTCCAAACTGGAATTAGTTCCGCTTTAAGTTAAAGAGGAACTAGCATTCGGTTGTTTTATTTGAGTCACTTAATGGGAACGAGGGTTCCTATTTAGCGTTGGTGAACACGAACACAAGTTCCGAGGTTACTTTACCATTCTAACATGCGCGATCGAGGGCAAATTCAATTTCTAGCCTGGCTTGCCTGCTGCATGCTTTATCAGGTAAGGGCAGGTTGGGACAAGATGAGACCTGCCCCTTTGTTCCTTTGTTTGGTTTTATTGTGTGAGAAGCGGGCCAGATGGATAACAAGTCAGCTATTTATTATAAATACAGTAGTCTCGCGAGAAACTTCACATATCAGATATTAAAAGATGAACAAAAGAGGAGTGGAAATCGACTGGTCAAAGTTAGAAAACGCATCTCCTAAACCCAAACGACTTCACTTAGAAGAAGACGATTCTGATGGCCTTTTTCACTGCCCAGTGCAAGATTGCAATCATGATGGGTTTACAACGGCAAGAGGATGCAGAAAACACGCAAAGAACAAACATCGTTGGTACTTTTATTTCGACGAAAAGCCAGACATCACTCAGATTGAATCAGACCAACAAAAAAGCAACAAAATGGAGGTCAGTGATCACAAGATTCCACCTAAATCTAGAAGAGTTGTCTCTTTTGCCATGTCAAGTGAAATCGCACAAGATTTCTTGTCCTGGCTCACCGGCAGTGGCGGAGGTTGTAAAAGTGATCGGCAAGCGCACCAAATTGTCAGCAAGTGTTTGAAGTTTCTTAAATTCTGTTGCGAAGAAGAGGAGGATCTTACATTTGAAATCGTTGACTTTAGTCTATGTTCGCCCAATCTACTTTTCAAATTTGTTGACATGATGCAAGACGAGTGGAATCTCGGGCACGCAGGGCGCATAGGCTATTTGGACGCCATTGCAGAATTAGGGGATTTCAGAAAAGTCAATGGAGCTTCGGAATCGGTATTAAGAGGATTATCTTCCACAGAGCTGTACTTAAAACGAGTCCGCAAGACCGTCTCCAAGATGATGCGATTACAATGGACGAGCGAACTCGATATCGAAGCCTTAGAAGCCAAGGGACACTGGGCTACGCTAGAAGAGCTCTTGGAAGTCGTAGGGCGTTATTTGCCGCGCTACGAAAGCGTGCTAAAATCATGCAAGGATGATCCAGGTACAATATCCCCACTAGACTTATCGTTTGCTACCAAATTTCTCGCCGTATATTTGTTTATCAAGGTCAAAGGATCGCGCCCGATGACATATCAATATTTAACTGTTGAGATGGTGAACAACGCTAAAACCAACGGCGGATTTGTCGACCAGAAAATGTTCAAAACAGCAGGAAAGTTTGGCTTCGATTCTCTTTACCTGACTGAGACTAGCATGCAAGTGTTAGATGGCTACATCAATCATATACGCCCTCTGCTCAAGCCGAACTGTGATTATGTTTTAGTGACGAGAAATGGAGGACAACACAACAAGCTAGGAGAACTAATGAGTAAACTTGTCTTCGATGCAACAGGCAAGTACGTTCATCCGACTCGCTATCGACAAATAGTCGAGACCGCAAGCTGCAGGCAACTTAGTAGCAACGCGCAAAGCACAATATCCGAGGATCAGAAACACAGCTCTGTCGTGGCAAGGGTTCACTATCAAAAGCAACGATCGCGTGACGTCGCTAGTAAGGCACACAAATGTTTGAAAGAATTGCACGGTGACAGGGGAACAGAATTAGAAATGGAAGTGCGCTCGAGGCTTTCAGACCTGTCAAGCTCTTCGCAAGATCAAAATGCTGACAATAGTGACACTCCTTCTACCGACGAGGTCGAAGTGATCACGAAAAAACAACCCGAGCGTCTAGCAGGCGTGCCGAGACTAACACGCGAAGATGCTTTCAGGCCGAACGAAATTGGCGCGAGAAGAAAAAATGTGATGTTCTCTCCTGAAGAAGACAAATACCTAAAAGCTGGACTTAAAAAACACGGCTTCGGTCAATGGCAAGCGATCCTAAGAGACCCCGAATTTCGTTTTCAAAAGGTTAGGACAGCCAACTCTCTGCTGAGCCGGGCGGCAAGAAAATTCGGTTCACCTTCTAAATTATACGACCGATAAAAGGACTTTGAAAAAAAAATCGTGGTGTGCTCTAGTTATCATTGGAACAAAACCAACTCAAACTGATATCATCCTCTTGAAATAGAAACAAGAAATGTTTTATAACGGCGTACTTTTCACCGAATTAACAACGGATAGATTCCAGTTATTACGATATTGTGAGTGTCGCAACTAATTTATGGGAGATTGTAGATAGTTTAATTAGTGGTACTGTTGGACTACTCTCGAACATTCACACAGGTATTTGTCTTTATTGAAGTTCTGATCACGAGGAAAATCAAACTCTTCTCACTGAGAAAATCGCTTGAAATTGATTCACGCAAGCTCTTGGCTTCATTCCAGTTCTGATACATTATTACAAAATGGAACTACTTCTGACTGGGAAAACAATAGATCAGTCTTTTCCACGACAAAGCTTTTCACTGATTCCCTGCGGAGGCTAAACCTTGACCTTTTGGCGAACACATTAGTCCGTACCGCGTAATCAAGCAACCAGATAGCATTTTTAACGTATTAAATCAACGGCTTTCTTTACGGCAAAAATACTCCAGATATATATTACTTTGTCCTTTTTATCTTCATTCAAAGCGTTTCTGCACCACAGGGTTTCCGATTTTTCGAATGCAACTAGTGTAGAAATCTAAAGGATGTTTTAAAGCATTTCCACATCTTAAATTCGATAAATATGTCAATTCTCTATGTAAACCGGAAAATCCGTCTTTTCCATCTCCAAAAAGAGAATAGATTGATGCTTGGGAACTTGCAGTATGGAGTGACTGCTCATAAAATCAGTATGCAAGACATTTAGATTTGATGGTGGAAAGGACGGATTTTCCGGATTTCCCGGAGAACTGACTTACAGTAATAAGGGGAAGTAATATAATACTTCTCTTTTTTACTGTAAGTATACTTACAGTAAAAAAAGGAAGTATTATATTACTTCCCTTAATTACTGTAAGTCAGTTCTCCGGGAAATCCGGAAAATCCGTGTTTTCCAACTTCAGAAAGCAGTGTAGATTAATGCTTGGCAACTTACAGTATGAATTGACTGTTCATGAAATCATTAATGCAAGACACTTACATTTGACAGTGGAAACCACGGATTTTCCGGATATCCCGGGAAACTGGCTTACAGTAATACTTCCCTTTTTACTGTAAGTATACTTACAGATATAAAGAGTAGTATTATATTACTTCCCTTAATTACTGTAAGTCAGTTCTCCGGGAAATCCGGGAAATCCGTCTTTTCCGACTTCAAAAAATAAAAGAGTTGATTGATGCTTGGGAACTTGCAAGATAACTTCTAATAGTAATCTTTTTTGATTGATGGCGGAAAAGATGGATTTCTCGGAATGACGGAAATCAAAGTGAACCTTTCAAGTTTACATTAAGAGGAACATTCGGGCTTCTTTTTTGCGTTCCCTTAACACAGATGGCGAAGCACAAAGTAATGCTCTTAAAAATGGGTTGCAAGTTAAATTTATTTCAGAAACTGTTAAAATCTCATGTTTACCTTCTCCTTAGATAGACAACAGGGTTGAAGCCAGAATCAAATGGCTAATTGCCAAGATGAAGATCAAACTTTGTAAGGGAACAACAGTTTTGGGAAACGATCATCATCATCATCATCATTATCATTATTATTATCATTATTATTATTATTATTATTATTATTATTATTATTACTAGGAGTTTCAATGTGAAAGTGGGTGCTGGCGTCAGAACTTGAAGGAAATACTGATAATACGATAAGAAATAAACGGTATAACAGACGTTGGTGTAGCTTTTTAAAAGAGAATGAGGCATTTTAATAGCATGAATTTGTGAGTTTACCGAAACTGGAGCCGTCACGCAACGTGTCATCAAAGGTCATATCAAATCACATCAAAGCAAGGAAATCAAAATCCACAGGACGACATGTATTGTAAAGAATAGGCTGCTGTCTCGCTAGGGCTCGCCAGCAATAATAACAATAACAATAACAATAACAATAACAATAACAATAACAATAACAATAACAATAACAATAACAATAACAATAACAATAACAATAACAATAACAATAACAATAACAATAACAATAACAATAACAATAACAATAACAATAACAATAACAATAACAATAACAATAACAATAACAATAACAATAACAATAACAATAACAATAACAATAACAATAACAATAACAATAACAATAACAATAACAATAACAATAACAATAACAATAACAATAACAATAACAATAACAATAACAATAACAATAACAATAACAATAACAATAACAATAACAATAACAATAACAATAACAATAACAATAACAATAACAATAACAATAACAATAACAATAACAATAACAATAACAATAACAATAACAATAACAATAACAATAACAATAACAATAACAATAACAATAACAATAACAATAACAATAACAATAACAATAACAATAACAATAACACTAACACTAACACTAATACTAATAATAATAATTGGTCTCCCTCTCAGAGTTGGTCTCCCTGTGCACGGTTCTAGGCCGAAAAAAAAACACATTCCTGTGAGGACACCAAAATGGCCACCCCGCTTGATTTTTGCAAGGGCATGTCACGGCCAGTAAACTGGTACCGTTTAATGCTAAGACATGTGATAAGACATGTGGCGAACATATGAGTATGTGAGCAGGCCATGTGAGCTCGTCTTTCCGATGGATCTTTTTTTTGACTTCTTTCCATTCAGTCGCCGTACGCCTCGCTATTATGTGCTCTCAGCGTTAGATTTTGGCGAATTTAAACGCTTCGACGGCAGCATTTACCGCAATCTGAGGGAATTGTCCTTGTTTATTAACACGACTTGGCTTTGGGATGATAATCGTGGGAACAGCTACATTTTGATTGCATTTGTTGATTAGTTCCAGTCGCGACAGATAGCTCAGTCTTTATCCGGTCGAAATTTTATTGTTTGGAATCGGTGGAAAAGTACTCTGAAGGCAACATCCATAAGACTACTTTATTCATCAGAAAAAATACTCGAATTATTCGCAAAACAAGCACGCGACTGCAAATGCTAGCTTAGAATAATGTACGTAATTTAAATATTCTATGAAACTTAAGAGATAAGACAGAAACTGGCAGCGTCACGCAACGTATCAACAAATCGTGACCTCTTCACTAGCATGGACTTTGGCACTAGGCATATCTGACTGTAAAACCTCGGTTGCTGCTGAAAAAATGTTGATTTTAGCAATAGACAAAGGTTGAAAGTCGGCTAGTGAAATAATTTATTTACGATATACAATTATATATCAAAGTGAGCGTCTAACGCACTCTCATAATCTCTTATTACTACTAGTTATTATTATATATTTTTACCAGATACATGTAAGATTCAAGTTTGTTTGAAAGAGTACTCAATAAATTTTGTTTTCATTAGTATTAAGTAGTAATAGTTATCGCTAAAGCTGCCCCCGCTTCCTTTTATTTCTGCTGATTGAGAACAATTGAACATTATTGTATGAACTAAAAAAGAAAAATGTTTTTTGCAAACTATATCACGTCCCAAAACTTAGGCATCTTACCATGAATATGATTCAAACAATCAATTAAGTTAACTATTTAAACCAACACACTCTATTTAAGTCATTCCAGACAGTTTTACAAGACAAATTGAACACATGACATTCTTTACATAATACTCTCACGAAGCATTTACATCAGAGAAGTTTACCATATCTCGTTTGATAGGATACAAAAAGTACTCTCTGGAAAAAATAGGTTGCCTTCATCGTGACAGGGCAAAAGAGAAGGTACAAAAAGTCATGTCGAGGCATTGAACAGGTACGAGAAGCAGGAAGAAGAAAGATAAAGCCGTTTCATTTTTAGAAAATGACCCGGCAAAATACTCGAACAATCTCAGTCGGCAGTCGAGCGAGACTAACCAAGCACAAAATTGACCTTCGTAATAAAAAAATGTTCTCGAGACTAACTTATTTAAAAAATTCAACTTTTCTCAGTCTCAAAATAACTGGTGACACACTGATTGATTGATGTCAGGAATGAAACATCAAAACATCGCTTCTTAAAATCAGTTAAAATAAACACGTAACCTTGCTTTCCGATGCGAATGTTCCAGTCCATTTCAAGGCATAGCAGCGAGCAAAGTATAGCTCACTACAGCCCACGGCAAACTGTATCGCAGCTATAAGGTGTCTCCGACTCTATTTGAAACTGATTTGAGAATTACCAACCACAGAGGACACAAATTTGCACCGTCACCAACGCTCCTTTCATTCAAAACTCGAATCGAATGGCCTCGAGATTGACCGCAACCGCAACCGCAACCGCAAGTTTAGAAGACCAATATTCAGTTTGGTTAAAAGTTTAGTCCTAATTTTATGATTTTGCTGCAAGAAAATATATCATATATACATATAAATTTATCCGAGATCATGTTAACAGCATGGCTTAAGCAAGGGATGCAAACATTTCCTGAGCAAGGCACAGGAATTTCTGGAATTTGTCAATGAAAGTGGGTGGAGTAGGGACATGAAAATACGAGTCTGTTTCACAGTTTGGTAATTTTTAAAGTTTGAAGATGGAAACTTCGTGACATACAAAGTAGACCAAAAGAGAGAGATTTAATTTAATTATTTTAAATTTTTTGTTTTTCAATTAAGGTGGTAGACCTGACTTTAACATGTCTATTTTGGATAGAAGTTTCTCCAAGTTAAGAAAAATGTCTGAAGCAAAAACATATTAAGCTGAGGCAAGTTAAGTTAGAAGCTTCAGAAAAATCAATTCCAATGTCAAATCAATGTCCGAGAATTTTCTCACCTCAGATGACCAATCCCATTTCAATTGTGGGCTCAAAACTAAAAGATCTGCATTTTACAGCATATATAAGATCACATTTAAGAAACGTATGGCTGACAGTAAGGAGAATTAATATTTATACCTTGGAAGTAAGAGGAAAAGAAGTGAGCTTACAACACGAGGGATTTATCGAGATGTGTTTCTCAATATTATCACCACCTTGTCTATGGGACACCGTCGGTGTTCAATCAATGGGAACCAAGTGCATTTCCCCATACAGACGTCGAACCTCAATTATCCAGACTCGTTGGGACTGGACGAAATAGTCCGGATAATCGAAAATATGAATATTAATCAGAACAAAACTGTTTAAATAAAGCAACATTTTATCATGAAACAGTACTTTTACAAATCGTTTGGAAAACAATATGGTCTACATCTTGAACCTCTCAACTCTGAGCCAATCTGAACTCATTTAAGTGTTCTTCATTAGTTACGACGCGTGCGAGTGCTGCTTTTGCTCTTTAAAAGCAAAACAAACTTGCTTTTAACTGCACTTTTCAATGCTATAGTTTTAAAAAGACTATGGCTACCGATCTTGATCATGACTAATAAATATTCAAGTCAAAGTTAGGACTACTGAAAAAGTCTGGATAATCGAGAAATCCAGATAATCGAGGCAGGGATAATCAAGGTTCAACTGCAGCATTGGCCGTAAGTGTGGCTTACCCTGATAATGGCCATGTTCATTCATAAGGCTCAAAGTTTGTCGTAGAATTCAATCATATGGTATTTTTTAAAAGAAAACTGAATGTAGTTCACGCATGCGCATTACCAGTGTTGGCCACTGAAGACGTAAATCTTGAACGATTTGCATGCACGCAAGATCTCACTGACTCGCAAAAGAATTTTGTGTAGCTGTATCGCAAAACCGTTCAAATCAAATAAAGGGAAACCCTCTAAAAGTGCTCATCCCAGGAAATGCGTTGAACTGATGATTGCTACTGTGTGTAATGAAATTACGTACACTAACCCAAACAAAAGTTTGCTCAAAACTGCCAAAATTTTTATGTGACCTTCACTTCATTTACTGAATGTTTCCGGTAGTAAAGCGCCCACTCTTTCTTCTTCCTTTTTATTGTAATCATTTTAGGAGTCTTAGTTTTCGCCATGGGTCTTGTCCGTAACCGGGTGTTTCTAGAACTATGACCCTCAAAGACTAACACTTAAGATTTAAGACCACATCAATAAAATTTTTTAGCACAAATATTGTAAATATTGAGATGTATTATAGACCAATTACATGAATGGCACCGACTTTGAATAACAACAACTTTGAAAACCTTAGCCTCGTACGTAATACATCAAAAACGAGTGCGAGTTTTTCATCAGGGGTTCCAAACACCGAGAAACAGATGAAAGCACGACGCCGAAGGCGGAGTGCTTTTATTGTTTCGAGGTGTTTGGAACCCCTGATGAAAAACGAAGCACGAGTTTTTGAGCTGGCTTCTCAAAGTAGCATGAGAATTTTTTTCGAAGAATAGGTAATTAGTAGGCGTGCTCAATAGGCTATTGTCTGTTTTTTATTCATATGGTAAATGAAATGAATCTTTTATATGCGGCCATGTGGGCAAGTTTTAAAGGTTGAATTTTTAATAAATTAACATTATGCCGTGTGATGGAGATCAAGTGGAGATCAGAACGTTTTCGAGTTCCAAAAACCTCTTCTCAAGAAAATGTTTTGGTGAATGATGCTGTTCCAGTTTCAACTAAGTATAAAAACAAGTGGGCTGTGAACATTTTTGCCGAATGGCAGAGGTTGAGAGAGGTTAAAGTTCCGGTATTAGATTGTGGCGGTCTCTTCAAGGACTACGATTTACACAATGTTACCGCTGTGAGTGTAGATATTGCTGGAATGGACGCTCTGTCGCTGAACTATTGGTTGTCAAAATTTGTGATGGAGGTAGCTAAAAAGTCCGGTGAAAGATACCCTCCGAAGTCTGTTTATGGTATCATTTGTGCCCTCAAGCGTTATTTGGAGGAGAAAAATGGATCAGAAGCTTTGAATCCTCTGGACGCTAGTGACAAAAGGTACTTGACAACTTTTAGACCGAATTGGTTAGTAATTTAAAATGCACTGTTTCAGGACTTTAATTTTGTGTGTTATTTTTTGAAGGTTTGTCCTTTTCCGACGTTGCTTAGATGCCGAGATGAAGAATGGCGTTCGAGAAGGGCTTCACATTAAGTGTAAGAAAGAGGAAAAGGAGTTTGTGAGCGAGCAAGAAGAAGCAGTATTCTGGCAAAAGAAATTGCTGGGAACTACATCAGCTAAGTCGTTATTGAACACGATCTATTTCTACAACGGAAAAGTTTTTGGGTTGCGGGGGGGAGATCACAGAAATATTGTTGTAAACAACTTTGAAATTGGTCCAAATTTTATTAAGTTTGAAGAAAATGCCTCTAAAACTTATCATGGAGGTCTTTGTGATCTAAAGTATGTGCCGCGAGTGGTCAAGCACGTTTGTCATTCTATTGAGGAAAAGCACGAGCCGTGCCTTGTTGAGATATTCAGATTGTATGTAGGGTTAGTTGAGACTCATGCAAAGGAAGTTACTGCATTTTACTTTAAGCCATCAAAAACTAGGTTCGCATTCGATAAAGCGCCCGTAGGCATCAACAGCTTGAACAAGATTTTGCCTGACATGTGCGACGCGGCAGGCTTTAAACGCAAAACCGCTCACAGTTTGCGCGTTACTTGTGTTTCCTCCCTGTTCAATTCTGGGGTTGAAGAAAAATTGATTCGCGAAAGGTCGGGGCATCGTTCTAATGCATTGTTGCAGTACGAAAAGCCTACAGAAGAAAATGTGTCTAAAGTTTCAAAGATCCTAGGTCCAAGTGTTGTTAGTACAACTACATGTTTTACCACAGAGAAACAGGATCAATCTTTAACGGATGTTGTTTTCCAGAAAGGAAAATTCAAAAACTGTACAATTAATGTAACGATGTCTAAGAAGGAATAATATGTTGCTGTATTGTTGTTGTAAGCAATGATTTAAGCGGGAAAAATGCTGTATTTAGAATTATAATTAAGACTGATTAAAATTCAAGTTTCTTGATCAGTTTTTGAACTAATCTACCGTGTGTTGATCGGTATGTTCATTGGGTATCAACATACATGCACCTGACCCAATTGATGCGAGCTGATTGGGTCATCAGTTCATGAATAATTAATGAGTTTGAGAATAATGTTTCAAGGGAAAGAAAGCACTCTTCTTATCAATGCGAGACTAAGGTTCTCCAACATATTGTTATTCAAATGGGGCGCCATTTATGCAACCGGTCTATTGAACTTCAAAAACAATTTATAAGAATAATATTGAGGAGTGCTTTTGATATTCAACCTGACCCTTCATTCAAAGATTAAGTAATTTTGAATCTTGAGAGTATTTATGACTTCAGGTTTCTTTTCCAAGCCAGCCTGCTATCTGATAGTTTCAATTATAATATGGTTTTAATAACAAGCCATGTGCATTTTTATGACACAAGAAATTTGGGACTCTTCTTAGTTTTATTTACCCCATTCCATTTTTTTTCATAATTTGCCTCTTCCACCCTTCCATTTAGGATTCTTGAGACATGTTGTGTGAGATTGTGACAACTGGGGCAGTCATTATGTTTAATTTAAAGTTAAGGCGGGGCAACATGAAGACCGTATTTTGGCTGGGTATTATGGTTTTAATGCAAATATCTCGTTTACGTCTCAAGCAGTCAAGAATCTCTCTGCTCATCCCGCATTTCTGTTTTGGGCTGTTTTGTAAATTTTTTGGTGATTTTTAGGCATATTTGGAGATAAATAGTTTTTCTGAAAGGATAAGTAAAATTTATGGAAATAAGAAATTTTGAAAATTTGGCGTTGTTTTAAAATGAGAATTTAAAGTTAAAAATTGGTAGATGTACACCAAACAGTTGTCCACCAACCCGGGGTGCCCTTTCGGGGGCGTTCAACCGTCAGATGGTGTTCCATAACCTTTTTTCCCCTTTTAATCCCTCTTTAAACTTCCTAAAATTTCACTTAAATTCATGTTTACCCCCGCCTTAAGTGCAACATGTAATCGTTACATAAAAAAAAAAATATTCTTTCTTGTGACAGTATTTTTTCCTTGGCACCTCTATTTTTTTAATTTTAGGTCACTGAGCTTGGAGCACTGTGCTTAAGTGGAGACTTGGCAACCCTTTCATTAAGGATTCCATACATTAACACCTGTAATGTCGTAACACCCGTAATAACATTGCTAGATGAATCTATTGTTTAAAAGTTTATTATTGCTATCATCATCATCATCCCCCTTCTCCTCCTCATCATCATCACCCCCATCATCATCATCATCACCACCATCATCATCATCACCACCATCATCATCTTCATTATTATCATTATTAAATCCATTTTGAAATCACTGGTTATCCTTGCAATCTGATTGGCTCTCAGTGGTGCGATTTATTCACGAATCGCACTATTTTTTGCTCTTAATCGCATCTTTTTCTTAGCCAATGAGAATGGGACAGTAAAACAAAACAACCAATCAGATTTCAAGATTAGTTTAAAGTAATCAATAAAATTTCAGGAAAATGAAAGGCAAAAGGCCATTGTGTGGAGAATTTTGCAACTACTATTGCCAAAACTTTGTTGTTATTGTAGTTTTTTTCCAAAAAAATTGACGAATTCAATTAGTTACAGTTTCTGAGTGACTATTATGAGCTCCTTTCAGGCTGAAGATCCACTTTAATGGAAGTTTCCAACTGTCGGTGTCTATTTTGACGAATATTTTGGCGATTTTTCTTCAACATCTGCTCAGGATCCGTATGATACCGAGTCCAGTAAAACATAAACAAACGAAAACCACACAAAAACAAATTCAGAGCCATCTCAAGATGGTAGATGTTTCCAGGTTTCCGGTAGTTTCAAACGAAGCAACAAAAGAGCCCAACCCTGTCGCTGTGAATAAACATAGTCAAAATATGTCACACTGCACAAAATAGTGAATGAACGAACGTCTTACGAAGCCCGTGCCAGTCCCGCCATCTTGGAAATATCTTAAAACAAATGGCGCCGCAAGAACTTGACAAGGTCCTAAGTATTGAATCCTACGCCGAAGTCACAAAAAAACGGAGATGATAACGAGCTGGACTCCCTTAAAATCATACCATTGAACGACATTTAAAAGGAAAAAAAAACGTTCTATCCACTGGGCATCGTGCACTCGAGGGAGTTTCACAACTCAAAAGAAATCGACAGCAAAATTACACAGGATATGCACCTTTAAAGTGCACCTAACCCCAAAATTTTTTTCGCTAAAACAAATCTAGACTTAATTTGAAGCATTTGGGCGAAGAAATTTTTGAATTTGGTTGAATCCTCGATTTTCTATGCCCTTTCAAAGTCGCTATTAAGTGTTTCACGACCGCGTTTTAGGGAGTCTGGGGCGGCGGTACCTGATGACGTCTACCCAGGAACCAAACACAATAGCGCCTCAGTCAACTCACTGTATTTGCTCGAGAAAATAGAATGCAAAACTAATCGTTTCGATGTATTTTGGGACTAAAACGTCCAAGTTTTGTCTCAGAATCATTTCTTTTTCGTCACTGGAGTCAGAGTTAAGTTTCGATTCGGAAGGCTCCGAAATAAACTTCGATCGAGGACGTTCGACAACTATGAACTCACTGCTTAGAGCTTTGAGAGCAATTTACAATATTTCAAGCGACGACGGGGAAGACGTCTTTGCGGACGAGCTGCTTGTATATTAGGAATGGAAAGCTAGATACGAAGTGGAGGAGCAGGCAAACGAACAGCAGGAAAGAAAACTCAAGGACTGCTTTGGATGGTAATTTCGTCAACTAAACATAAGATTCCCACGCGTGTTTATAGCCCGTTTACATTTGTCCTTACCGAGAATGTATTTTGTCAAGGTTCTGTTAAATCCAGTTTGTGTTTTACTTTCAGTTGAATGCTTCATGTTTATAAGAGCGACGTACGTGTTGCAGTTTTCGAGACTTGATGACCTCCAAAACATTGGCTTGTAGGGTTCCTGTTCGTAGCGTCAGCTTCAGTAGGTCGGTAAATGTTTCGTCTAATAAAGTCAGCGTTGTAGTTGTTTTTGTGAAAAACACGTTCAAGCTATACCTACACCTGTCACTACAGTGACTATACCTTACATTAAGGGCACTTCTGAGACCATCTAACGGATCCTACAGCCCTACAACATTCGTGTAGCCCACAAACCTACAACTACGTTACGACACTTACTGACCAACGTGAAAGACGAACCTAACGACAGACAGGGAGCAGTTTACAAGATCGAATGCTCCGACTGCCAGGCTTCCTACATTGGTGTGACTGGCAGAAACCTTAACACGAGACTGACTGAACACAAACGAGCCACGAGAAATGGCGATGCCAACAATCACATTGCTGTACATCATCAACCGACAAACCACAACATTGACTGGGACTCTGCTCAGTGCTTAACCTACATTACAAACTATTTTCAACGACTGACTCTGGAAAGCTGGTACACTAACCTAGAACAAACGCCTCTTAACAGATGTCAACAACTACCGGCGCCTTACAAACGACTTATCCACGACAGAAACGAAACCGACAAACGGACTTCTAACAGACCGACTTAACAATACACGGACCAAAAATCGACCTACTTGACTAACAATAGACGGATCGAAACCCACCAATGACTGATGACAAACTTTACACGAGTCTTTCAGCCAATACCATCATGGCTATACTGACCAATCACGTTCAACGGACCAGACTTATAACATCATCGACTGACAAACACTATTCACTTGCCTCTGAAGGTGACTTCCGCTCAGTTGTCGAAACGTCAGTCACCAACAACAGTTCTTTTCAGAATTACACTCACCCGGATGATCACACTATACGAACTACTGATACTCCTGGGTTCAAACCATTTACTGTATTGGAAAGTATGCCTTTTAGCAAAAAGTACCATTGTGAGAAAACACAAGAAAACTGCACCATCTGTCCTCTCCCAACAGTAAGTTTAAGTCTTGTTCCAAGTAAATATTTACCGTATGCCATCTCTCCTAAATACTTTTAAGGAGAAGGTTCAGTAGCCTACACTGCAACAAAATTCTACTGTTTCATATTGTGTTCCAGATAAAAT
Source organism: Orbicella faveolata (assembly GCF_042242905.1). Classification (NCBI taxonomy): domain Eukaryota; kingdom Metazoa; phylum Cnidaria; class Anthozoa; order Scleractinia; family Merulinidae; genus Orbicella; species Orbicella faveolata. The sequence continues at coordinate 17,160,795 of NW_028301553.1, forward strand.
CCATACCCTTGCAGACCCTGCCACCAAACATTTGTTTACTCCCCCACCCAACTTCCAACCATCCTAAGGGGTCACCACCTTATTGTGGAGGGATGGTTTTTGTATCCGTGACCCTATGAGCTATGTCAGCTGGAGTCTTGTACTTCTGGTAGGTTGAAGGATAGGGACCAGACAAATTATTGTGATCACCTGGCTGTTCAGGTTGGGTGTTGGGCTGAGGGCTGATAACCCTCTACTGTAAAAAATGAGACTATAGCAGATACAGAAGACATTCAAATCTCTATCAACATCAGTGAAGCAACAAGGGTTCATATCATAACACATGCATTTGGAGCAAACCCCTTCCTCTGAACACCCCACTGAAACTGCCAGTTCACCTTCATACTTTCCTTTTCAAAATTTTAAGTTTTGAACTCTCCCCCCGCCCCCTCCTCACTCCTCAGAATTTCAATTGACCTCCCTTGAGGTGGATATGGTTATTGTCTGGCACCACAATTCACTTTTTGGTAAATTATTCAGATCAGACAATTGTCTCAGCAAAATGTTTATCTGACTAAAATGCAATTTAGAGATTTGCAATTCCAAAATAACTACATGTAAAAACTACAGTTAAGTTAACCTCTCCCATTCCCAAACAAAAAGACCAAACAAGCGTGACTAGAATAATTGTTTCATTAAAAATGCCCCCCCCCCCCCCCCCAAATATAGAAAACTAAACTGAAATAAAAATAAAATCCAAAACAAACAGACCGGCAATGAGCATTATTAAACAACTGGATCACTGGATACTGCAATTTCAGAGTTTTCGTTGTCTTAGCTATCAGGGGTTATGAGCCATTGTGCCATGCTCTACAAATATGGAAAGCGTATGCATGATTTTTTGAGCATTTTTATTGTTATATAAGTCTAGTTTTCTATATTTTGGGGGCCATTTTAATAAAACAATTATTCCACTCGTGCCTGTTGGATATGAGAAGATTAAAGCCAAATTAGCGCTACGCACTTTGCTGGCTATCTAATATCTCATATCCAACACGCTGTTGTGGAATAATCGATAATCATTCACTCCCTAACGGGTAAACAATGTGCGATCCAAACAACAACAAAATGGCCGGTGAAAAGTTGTGTTCCGCCAGTGTTTCTGAAATGGAAATCCTGAGAATACAAGAAGATACTGTACCAGAAAATACAAAAAAGTCTTCAAAGTTTTGAATTTTCAATTTTCATTTCAAGTGAAAATAAAAACTTTGATTGCACAATGAAATTGTTTTGCAAACAGACTTTTCATTTAGATTGCTGATTTGAACAGTGTTAAAAGACCATTTTGCTAGATTGTGATAAACAAGGATTTTATCCCAGGTTAACTAGACTTGCCACGTTAGAAGATTCTGTGAAGAACTGTGCACATCTTCATGCTGCTTGCACGTCTTCCATGCATAAATTGAGAGGTCAATTAAATTATCTTTTAATGGTTTCCTTTCCATCTGTTGTTGAGATCACTTTGTACATATACTAAAAACTTGTCAATCTCAGTGAATAACAGCCACTATTCACCTCAATTTCAAAGAATAATTGTTAAATATTGCATAAACTTCAACACCAAACTATTATGATCTACAAATTTTTAAGGAGTCAAATCCCAACCAACACTTTCCTTTATTAATTACTGGGGAAGCCTGAAATACTTGTTCCATGCATTTGGTTCCTTAATTATCCCTTAGAAATTTTTAAACTAGTGAGTCTTTGACGTCATCTTATCCTCAATCCAGCTCTCTCAAGATTTTAAAGTTAGTAATGGCAGACCATTAATTAGGAAAATTTCAGTCAAATGAACAGGTGTCTTGTTGAAATGAAGGCTTAAAACTTCGGTCAATCAGTGGTTCAGTTACATAGTTTTGAAATACAAAGAAAAAGTAGAATTGATTTTTGGTCACAGTAGCACATTAAATAAGTGTACAATTCTAAGACTTGCCTCGGACCGAATTTATTCAAGTTTTTCGTATTTTGAATTTCACAAATTAGCTTTTAACAACTTAAGAACATTACCTCATTTAATTTAAGCAGTTACAGGGGCCATAATCGGGGACGGAGACCGTAAGCGCGCGCCATTTCTAGTATTGGGGTTGTCCCCATGATATGGGACAATAATTCTATTTTTAGAACAAACTGCGCCATCGCCTGCGGCACACGCGCGTACATGCTGCGAGGATTTTTGCGGATGTCGCGCGGGGGAAATGGCGTCCAAAATTCCCGAAGTTTTTCATGTTTTTTTTTTCATATTTTCGTCGTAAGCTGCTCCAGTCTGAGTGAAGTAAGACAGTGTCGAATTTAAGTATGTTCCGCTTTAAGCTTATATATATCGCTGACCAGGTTGTGTTCCGACGGATGCTTCTTTTACATGAGCTGTACATTACTCTACTTTAAATTTCACATATGTTGAAGATTAACAACTTTTCCATTACACAGCAAAAAACTAGCTGGATATATTTAGATATAGCAGAGCCTTAGGACTTCATAGTTTCCTAGCTCCTCTTGCCACACGCTTGCGAGGAATTTGCCAGTCTATCGCGACTGAAAAGTAAAACAAAATAATTGCTAGTTTGGTGAGTTTGAGTTTCGCCTGGTTCGTATTCCCTGCCTCATTCCCTGCCATCGCTGTGAAAAATACGCAAGAGAATCTCTCAAGGTCTCTCAACTCTCACCATTTGATCACGCAACGTGACAACATCCCCGCGAGAGCCCCCGACATGTGCGTGGATCCGCGCGGATATATGACGTCAGGATGGCGCAATTTGTTCTAAAAATAGAAAAATTGTCCCATATCATAGGTGCGCGCGGATCCCAAGGCTTACGGTCTCCGTTCCCGATTATGGCTCCTGGCAGTTATTATCAATGATGTCTATGTTGTTGTTCCATTTTGGGATGCCCGTGACCGCCCCCCCCCCCCCCCTTTTGTAAGCCTTTTAAAGCAAACAACCTACAACAAGCAGCGAAAAACAACATGACAATCTGGAGAGTACCCACACTTCGACACTGTGAGCCCCCGTTTGAAAAATCATAGCTACGCCCCTGCTTAAAATAACTGAGAAATGAAGGTACTGACTTTGTCAAGCAAATGGCTACACCTTAGCATGGCTCGGATGACCACGTGGAAATGGCGGTCCCGTCTCCAGTAGGAGACGTAAAAATCAGTGTCCCAAATTAGTACTTTCTAGTACTAAAACAGTTTAAAATGAAGTCTACGTAAGCAGGGCGTATCTAATCAATAGAAATCGATCATCGAAAATGTAATCGATTAATTGATAATACTCGATAGTACTCGATATTTGTCGATTGATTAGTCAATTTAATCGATTGAAATCGATAATCACAAATTTTTTGTCACATCGATGGAAATCAAAAATCAAAAACGTGATCTGATCTTATCATAACACTGCGTAACATTTACCTTCAAGCTTACCTTCGAATCCGCTTTGTTGATAAAGATGTTACTTCTGGTGGTGGCCTCATGGTTACTGCGCTCGTCTCCGGATCAAGCGGTCCGGGTTCGAGCCCTGGCCGGGGACATTGTGTTGTGTTCTTGGGCAAGACACTTTACTCTCACAGTGCCTCTCTCCACCCAGGTGTATAAATGGGTACTGGCGAACTTAATGCTGGGGGTAACCCTGCGATGGACTAGCATCCCATCCAGGGGGGAGTAGAAATACTCCTAGTCGCTTCATGCTACAGAAACCGGGATAAACTCCGGCCTGATGGGCCACGTGGCTCGCATGCAGACTTTACCTACCTACTTCTTTCTCCAATGGTAGCTACTTTTCTTATTTTGTTTTTCACCAGTACCACTGCTTTATAGCTGTTTAAAGCAATATTTCAGCAGATTTCAGCCCAGCAGTCCTATGGTGTTGTGTACTGTGTACTCGATCTTTGCTGTACTTACGGGTATTGAATAATGAAAACTAACAAACAAATCAAAGGAAAACTTGTACTCTAGAATCATCAGAATCGTGGTTAATATCCGGAGTCACTACTATAGAAATTGGCAAACTGTCGTCCGTTCTCCGAGAATTTAGAAGAGTAATTTGCGAGCGCTTATGGGGAGGCACACATGGTGGCTCATGGAGTGCGAAGGACTTGTTTAGATTTGTAAGCCGCTGACCACAAAAACGACAACCTTCCTTATTCAAACAACATCTTTAATATCTGCCAATAAATACGCTATAAAAGAACGAATTATGGTAAATTCTCGAAACCATTTGTGGAACGGCTTACTAACCGAATTGAAGAGAGCGAGAGGAGGACTCGAGATATCATAACAACAAGCATGACTCTAATTGTGAAGGCGGAAACGATAGTTTTGTAACAGTTACGTTGTTCATGTTTTAATCCTTTTCAGTGTCAAAATTTGTTTAAAATCCTATGGTCAATCTTAAATAAAGCCATGTAAAGGGAATGTTATCAGATCAGTTTGGACTACTGTGTTTTTGTTCGAGTGAGTTGTGACTCATTCTAGCATAAAACTGAGAACTTTATGAAAGAGAATCTTCGTCCATTTTCTTTTCAGTCATTGTCGAACAAATCGATACAATCGAAAGCTAATTACAGAAATCGATCAAAATCGATAGTCACAAAGACAGGAGTGATCGATTTCTATCGATTTCCGATATTAATCGATTGATTAGTATCGATTACGATCGATTACATTCGATTTCTATCGAGTATCGAAAATATCGATTAGATACGCCCTGACGTAAGTACGCTTAGTATCGATTCAGTGTGCAGGCTCAGCATGCAGGCTCAAAAATTAGGAAATTTAAGCCTAGAAGAAGGGCACAACACGTGTAACAATAAGCCCAATATAGAATATTACAGATAGCTGGTCAGGTGTTGACACACTGGTACACGTTCCATCCTGCTTGTATCGAGTCAAATCATTCCGAGGTCGCACGTCTGCAAATCAATTTTTTCGTTCCTTATTCGAAATGTTCAGTCGAGTTAAGTTTGTATAATGAAAGATCTAACCTAAAAAGGAAAGTGTACCACAAACAGACTTACCCCCAATTCCACATCCATCACAATTTGAGACAGGGTTCGTTCAGAATTCAGGGTTGAGCCTGTTCGCAGTTTTACAAGGTTGAAACCCGAGACGCCAGCAGTGGGTGCACTTCTCAGTAGTACATCTCTAGCTGTGCGTAATGAGTATTCTGTAGTCTCGGAGATGCCTCCGCACTGACGACGGGTAAACACCGAGCCATGTTGAACTGATTTAATTAACCTCCACACACGGGCAAGCCTAAACATCGTCAAAAGATAACCATCTTGCCTGCTCGTTTCTTTTGCCGCGAAAATTAGTCTGCCTACGCCCACGGTCAAGTGAATCAGCGCACGGCGTCTTTTGCCTGGTAGGTAGGTCATGTATGGGGACATATATTGTACCGAAATATATGTTTCACATATGCTTGATGTGAGGGTCCAATATATATCCAGCCATCTTGACCTCACACTTGGTCAATAACCCATACGTAATCCTGCGTTTCTCTCGCCGTAAAAATTTGAGTCAATTTCAGTCGAGTTTACCTCTCTAATCGTTGCTGTATTTAGGAGAATTTCTGTGGAATACTCTTAACGAATTTCCTCGCTTTCTGCTGTTCAATTTACGGTAGAAAAGTCTGATTTCCGAGTGCTTTTAAAAGCAACGACTGACAGAAATTGTTTTTGTAGTAAAACTTCAAACTTCGCACGAAATTTCACACCGCAAAAACAAATTTTGGAGAACTTAACTGGTGAAATAAATGCAACTAACAAAAAGTAGTTCGAAAAAAAATATTTCATCGTCTACTATCTGAGTTACTCGCTCATTGCGAAGAGTTTTTTACAACTCGTTAATAGACGGCGCGGAAGCCGATTCAATGACAAGAGTTGCGTAAACAAACCCATTTGTAATCTGTAAAACCAATTCACCGCAGGAAAAAAAAACCAAAAACATGTTATTTGCCGGCTTAGGGTTGGTCCGTATAGTGAAAAACTGTGACCTCGGGCTTGAAAATGCTGCCCTCGGTCTGCGTCCTCGGGCAGCATTTTCAAGATCTCGGTTGCAGTTTTTCACCATACGGACCTCCCAGCCGGCAAATAACATATATACCTCACCCTCACAGTGACTTTGAGCAAACAGTAACATTTTCAAAATGGACTTGAAAATAATCAGTCGAAATGTAGATGAAACCTAACACAGCTCATTAACTGATGACAATCAAACACCGCCATTTACACTGCTTGCACCTGCCAGCACTACGGCTGGTAAGCTTTTTGACTGATTTGTTTGCTGAGAAAATAGTATCTACTAAAATGTTGCGGCGTGCTGGTCAAAGTCATATAACAGCGCCAGTCCACGCAAAAATCGTTGAAAAACCTGTTTTGGCTTGCCCCTTAAAAAAGATTTGGCTGAAAATGTTTCATATTGAAGCAATAAAAATAACCGTACAATTCTGGTTCTTTCAAGACAAAAATCACGAGTAGAGATGATACTTTTCCTCTCTTCGCACAGCCAATAATGAAAAACGTTTCTACAAGAAAAGCCTCTTATCACACTTCTAGGCCATTTATAGCGTCGTTGATTATTCGAAAGATTGCTACTTACGAGTGTGGAATCGAAAGCTACTCCACTTATCAAATGATGTTAAAGGAACACACCTTTAAGACGTTCAATGCTAGTCCAGGTTCACTCGACTGCAGCCAGGCGTGCAATTCTGACGTCAGATGTCAAAGCTGTAACTATGTCATGTTCAAAAACATATGTGAGTAACCTACGAGAGTAGAGCCCTCTCAATTAAAGCCGTCCTTGTCTCTGTAGAAATGCAAAACTGGCACGAGATTTGAACGTAGTGATTGCGGGAGCAAAGATGATGATAGCAGTAAACACGACACTTTCCTATTTTTCTAGCTGTGATTTGAGGAAGAATTTAAACGCGGAAATTCGCATTTCTTTGTGGAGTCATAGAAACACCAATGAAATTTTGGGGGACGTCGTCAAAATGCGTTTTATAAAACCATCGCCTGTATAAACTTGCCTTCCCGTAGCCTTTGTTGTTCTTTAGCCCAAACGTCCGCTCGAGTTTTAACAATTTGATAGAAACACGAATGATTAGTCACAGTGATCAAATTAACAAATGGTAAACGCCATAGCGTGCACTATTGAGTTATGGATGCAGGCGGGAGGTTGCTAAGTACGGAAGAAGCGTAAGACTCGCACGAGGCGATAGCCGAGTGCGACTCTAGCTTCTTGAGTGCTTAGCAAACCTCACAAGTGCACCCATAACTCAATAGTGCACGCTATGGTGTTTACCATTTGTTTTATAACATAACATTGCGACATTGGAACAACAGAAGTCCTTTTATTGAGCTACATCACAAAAAAATGTTCGTGTAGTCTTACATGACAAGAGAAAACAAGCTCGCGAAAATTCATTCATGACAACCGACTGCACACCAGTAACTCGATAAAGTTTCATCTTCAGACAACTGTGAAGACAGTTTCGCGTTACTGGCAGAAGGACGTCGGCCATTACTTTGGAAACAATGTCTGTCAAAAGATTTGCTTTGTAAACATTAGCACACACGTCAGCAGCGTACACCCATGGGCAAATAGTAGACGCTAAATCAACCAATCAGAGCGCGTGCTTTGCCTTAGTTATGTTTTAAAAGTGTTTAACTGGGCCAACCAGGCATAAATTTCATTTTAATCATTATAAGTTAAGTCTCAATGTGGTTCTGTGATAATAGGCCTTTTGCATCACGTTTTCACGTGACCGATAAATTGCAAACTTTTAGCTACAATAGAATGAATTTCAGAACTGGGGAGAGTACTAGTATGTCTAAATAATCAGGGTAATAATGCCATGTTAGCTTGAAATTTAATGGCGATTTCGCAAAAATTAGGAGGTTTTGTGTGAAAGCGAAGAAGCTTTGGCCTCAGAAATCTTTTCCGAAGATGTTGGCATATAACTACGGGAGTTAGAAAAGGTGGTAAAATATTAGGCTTTTTCAACAGCTTAATCAGAGAGGCAAAGATTTTATGGCAGTTTGAAAACTTGCAAAATTACAAGTTTAGGATTTATATGGAAAGACACTTGAGCGTGACTGGAAGGCAAAACATCTTTTTCTCTCTTATTTTTAACGTGCACAGAAATCATAAATCAGTTTGTTCTTGAAGAGCAAGTCACATAACCAATTGTTGCAAAAGCGCTATTCTGTATATTTCGTCACCTGTTGAGCGCGGTCGCGCAGCTTCGTTTCTTTCTTTAGAGTTGATTGGATTGCCTACTACGAAATAAAGAAAACAAAGGGGATATTAAAGTAACAAATTGACGTCAGATTTTCATGGGTCTGTCCTGTTATTAACAATGATTAAGATAAACATATACAGGCAAAAACTAACGATAGATAAATCCGACGTTTCGGCGACATCTTGGCGTCATTGTCAAGGGAAACTAATTAAGAGGCTGTCCGTGTAAGAACCGACCACTCGATTTTCGGCCGAAAACAGAATTTCTTCAAATTTTCTGTGTGAGACAGTTAGTCCATATGATAAACAAAAATAGCAATAATTTGGCTTTAAGTGCTATTTTTCAATATTTCTGGCGACGATTTCCAACTACGGTCCAAAACCGTAAAAACCGTTCTGTTTCGAGTCAAATTTAGACGTTGCGCTGAAGGAGCTGAAAAATTACGCTTTTACTCAAATACAATAAAACTTACAGATAATTTTATTTCATGTTTTTTCTTTCGAGTAACGGTAAAATATTTAAAATCAGGCTCAAGAAAAATTAATTATGATTTTTTGAATATGCCCTACAGATAGCCTTTGCAAAATTTTAGCGGGCATGCTGCTGGTTGAAGGAGTGTTTCTCAAAAGTATAACGTGATCTGGAGCCCTGACTAATATCCATGTTTAGTACTAGGGCTAGTGTACCGAGAACAGGAAAAAAAACTTTGGGCACTAACCTTTTGGAACTACAGGAGTACGATCAACATAGCTAATATTCAGACGCGAAAGCTTGCGTGACACAATTTCGCACCGATTATTGTTCCTAAGTTTCCCAGATAAATTCTTAAGTTTCCCGCATGAAATATTACCTTGAAGCAAATATTCTCAAAACGTGCTTTTTGCTCTGGATTAGGCATGAAAAGCCTTAAATTCACGAAATATTCTTCCAATTGGGAAGTTATAAGCTGAAATGAGCGGCTGCGGTTTAAGTTATCTTCTGTCTGGCCTAAAAGCTGTTTCTAAAATTCAGTTAAATAATTGAGGTTTGGACTATATGTAAAAGGACACTCATATTTAACAACTAGAACCGTTAATCATATAATTTAATGCCTAGAAAGAAAATATTATTGTTCACTAGTGTACTTCAGCTGTGGCGAGAATCTAAAGAAAATGTAGATTTCAGTCGTCTACATTGTAGCACGCTAGCATGTCTAAGTTATTTTTAGCATGTCACGGACATTCTTACCGCGTTATTTTAAAGTTGCAATAACAATGACTGCAAGATTTTCATGCTGAATTATACGCTTTCTGTCTTTGGCTTCATTTTCTTTGAAATAGCGTTTATCTCTTAATACCAGCAGTGTTGGTTGAGTAATTCTCTTCAGCGAATTCAATTTATGCAAATATGGTGCAGGTTTACACCGCGATGTGTCAATAGGGAGTTATAGTTCCTGCGAGCAAAAAAAAAATTGGATTGGGCGCCTGGAATTCAATGTTTATTCTACTCGCTGTGTTTCCGATGGCGTGCAAGAAGGCAAATAAAGTTGACAGTGCTACTAGTTTAACACAGCTGCACAAAGTTCCGCGATTCCCCACAATATATTTACAATTATTTCACGCTGTTAAAACCATCTTCGTTCACTTAGTTCAATAAAAAGAAAAAAAAAAATTGTTAAGCCGTATGTACAACGCCCAATACATTCTGAAGAAGGCATTTTGTGAACTTGTTTTCCTAACGGCGACATTCACATCCTTCTAAGAATTTGGATAGGTGAACTACCAAATTCTCTTTCCGATCTTTTGAAGCAAAGGGAACTTCAAAATATCTAAGTATCTCCTTCAGCATAACTACACTGAAACTGTCTAGTTTCTCGTCTCGTGAGAGGTTGCACAGGCAGTAGGAATCATAGCAGATTGGATGTCTAGGACTGAGTTGGGCGGCTACATTCTCCAGTACCCCATGCCTTTCTTGCTCTTCCTCTGCGTACACGTCCTCTATCTGCACCTCTTGGTTCCCCTGTCTTCTACGTGTGGCCGCCAGTCTCGAGAAGAAACCTTGCACTTGACTCTTCGTTAGCCAGTCTTTTCTTTCAAACATCCGCGAACCATCTGGTTTCCTCGATGTTCTCATGTCTACAGCCACTTTTCCGGGATCTGCTTTGTTGGCAGTTCTCTCTCCGAGGTCGAATTTCGTGGTTAGGTACTCTTTAACCTCATCCGTAAACCGCACAGCTTGACTTCGAGGCTTGTGTAAAGCCCAGCCAAGCTGTAAGTCACTACAAGAACCAGAAGCTTCATTTTTGTCACTTTGCTCATCGCTAAGTACCACAAGTGCGCGGCCGGTTTCCTCGTTTTTGTTAACAGTAAGGAATTTTGAGGCCCAGTCTCTTCTGAGTTTGTCATACACTGTTTCGGAGCCCCCGCGTACTTGGCGGTGTTCGCCGACATCAAGATGACTCTCAAGCTCACTGAATTTCTTAAACACCATCTGACATCCAGGCTCAGAGCAGAAGAAGAGACCGCTACTTTGTTCGTCATCACTTGACGTAGCCTTATGGAAACGAGTTTCCTTGACTGCGAAAAAGTCTACATCTACAACAAGATCTGTTGGACCTTGGGGCTTTACGATGATGTCTTGATAGAGAATTATTTTACCTTTCCCTACGCCATAGGCTCTCCACACCCGAATTCCATTTAATTCAAATTCAAAGTTATGATACCTACTGAAACCATCCACTTTATTTACCTCGAGTGTTTTTTGAGTCTCATTTACTGTGCAAACGCAAGCAGTTGTGCCTCGAACAGAACGTTCGGAAAGCGCTGTACACGTCCTTTGCAGAGAGAACGTCGTTTCCCTCACTGCAATATCGTCCGATCGCTGATTTCATCGGACAAAGGATTCTATCGCGCACATCTTTTCCGTACTGTGGCTCGGAAAAGTCATACTGCGTGACAGTAAGGCCAACTCGTTTCCCAGCATCTCTTACGGCCGCCAAGAGGAAGTTGTTGTGGTAACAGCCTGCTTCGTCACTCCTAAGACTCACTTGGGTAATCTGGGGGTGATCCTTTTTTTACAACCTCCAGTGTGTTTTCAATAATTGAGCAGACTGCATACGAGTCCTGCTGGCACGAATCAAAGATATGCGCATATGATTTCAGCTCAACCTTCCCAGTGCTAGCATTCTTAGTTATGACCGTTGATACGTGCATAGCCTCTTCCTGGTTTATCGAACGAATAACGTGGGCTTTCCACACCAAGATGTCTGACTTTGCGCGGTCAAAATCATATAGCAGATCCTCTCGTTGTTCTGAACTGTAAGGTGTCCAGGATGACCCTTCGATCACCAGTCTGACTTCCTGAAGTACATTCTTCATCCCTTGTCAGTCATCGCAACTGAATACGTGCTCATGAGAGCAGGGTTGCTGGAAATCGGCTTCGACAGGATCAGTAGGCGCAAAATGTCGACAGTGGTCAGCGCAAGTAGAATCATGTGGCTGGCAATGTACGCGGAAGTCAGTCTTAAGATAGCGTTTTGCATCTCTGAGCTTTCTACGAACATCAAGACACCACTGTTTCTCCATTCCTCCTTTCTCAAGAGTTTCAACCAGTGTCTCAAGAGTCTGAAATCCCGCCGCGCCATCAGCTGCAGTATTGTCCAAGCCCTGGAGCGACTTACGCTGCGATGCCTCTCGAACCTCCAGGATTTTGAACAAAGTTGACCTACTCAGTGGTTCGTAACATTGTTCTTTGCAATACTCCAAGTATGGTTCAATCATTGTAGATCTGGTCACTGTCCTCACAACATTAGGCATCTCTATTCTGTCGCCACTTTCGAGGATTAATATTTTACTACCATAAGAAACGTCTTGATAGAAGTAAGGTCTATTTGTAAATTTCACAAAGTGATCGACCTTACTCATGTCAAGACGTACGCGGTGCTTGGTTGTAACTTCAGGGGTTGTACCAGGGCCGCTTAGATTAGCATGGCAGCGTGCTTGCTTTATTTCCCATGTAGATAGTTTTCCGCATGGTTGGTGAAGTTTTTGCAGCATGCTCATGGGATATCTATAAGCGTAAAGGCTTAGTATCTGTCTCTTTAAATTCTTAGTCTTAGCGTTCTTGTATGCAGTCATAAGTACCACTAGATCACCAGGTGGTGAACCGTCAAACTTTTCTCCTTGTGTAGACTGAGCCATGGACTTGAAGAGCTCCTCGCCACTTCCTGGTGCTATTGCGCTACACACGAGCAAACAGTCTTCACTAGCCTTTTGTACAACATTCAACTGTTCCACTTTGCTCAAGTTTTTCAAGGGGGTTTTCAGTTGGGAGATAAGAGGCTCGCGTTTTGTTTCTTGTGCAGTGAGATTTGCAATCTTGTCCATAGCTGAGTTATACACACGAACGGTATCTGTAACTAAGGGTGTTGGAGGAGACGCGGCATCTGTTCCCGGAGTCCAGCATGGAGTCGAGGCGATATTCTGAGGAGTTGGAGGCTCACGGAATGGGGTCGAGTTGACGAGGAGGCCGATGGTTTCCATGGCAGCCTCTTTGGCAGGTCTATGAAAATGTGAAAGCAAGTACATTTGTCAAGTCACGTTACGCTATTAACAAATGTGACAGTAAAAGTGATTTTTCACTCTTTCTTTTTCAAAACGGATTGCACTCGCTACATACCTTTGATGGGATGCCTTGTCTTCAGGTTCCTTGGGGTACAGCCAGTCCGTTTTTTGAGTCACGTCTTCACTGTGTTGCTTCCTGCACGTTGTGCAGATTGCTAGTATAACAAAATAAATGTTAATAAACTTCCTCATAAGGGTTTGTAAAATACCTAGAATCTGCAGCATGAAGATCACACGATTACACACCACGCCCACCTGCCACCATCCAAAACGAAAAAACTCTTAAACCCTGACCAACCAGCCGGAAGTTGTATTGCTAAGCAGCTTTGTAAAAAAATGAGCAAGTTTTGTTTATGTTGTTGTTTTGAATTTTGCATATTCAGAAAAAACTATGTTTCATTGCGGCAGGGTGTCCGATAATCTCCCAAACCGCACTCGTGCAATGACTCATGGGAAAATGAAGTCTGCATTACCATTAGGGCATTCAAACTAAACAATATGCAGTGGTTACAAAATAAAATCTTCAAAGTTAAAACTTACGCGAACCAACGGGTGTAGCTTCTCCAAAGATGTTTTTAATTTCCCTGGCTAGCTTGAAATTAATTACATGTGTTCCAGTCACGGCCGTTTTCTTGCCATGATGTTTTGGATACTGGCAGGTCTTAGGGGCTTGCCAGTACTTTCCCAGGGTAAAACGATGAGCTGGACAAACCGTCATATTTTTGACCTGTTCTTCTGTGAGCTCTAGAAGACCTGCTCATGCCAGGATTAGATCCTTCTCACAAACATTTTCCCTTGACAGGTGGTGATTTTGAAGATGCCAACTGATATCGCCGTCACAGCTGTTTAGGGCTACACATTCTGTAAATCCACGACTACTTCCGCACGTGCCACTTGTAACTGCTGAGAAGGAACACGATCCTGCCATTGCAAACAGCAAAAACGACGCAAAGCGCAAAAAATACATTTGTTATCTCTTGCGTAAACTGAGTAAAACGCTGTCGACGTCAGACTTCTACAATTTGCATAATTTAATTTTAGCACAAAGGGCTAGGCAAAAATAGCAACACGAAAAAAAACAAACTGTTGAATAAAAAAGGCAAAACTTCTAAGCCATTTCTAAAATCAAATATAAACAGTAAAATAATTTATTTCTCAAGTACCCAGGATTGGTATTGCTTTTTAACGCGCAATGCAAAATAAACAAAAAGTGGATTCGGAGAGCTGCCAAAATAGCTTTGACATTCCAGCGTGTTTGCCGACTGAAATCGACATCTTCTTATCTGTACATCTGAGGTACATTCGCGGTACACTGTTATTTTATTTATTTTTTCTTGCCAATAATCATATGGCAAACACTTTTACTTCTTAAATATGTTTAATATGGCATTTTTGTATAGTACAAGGCCTGTGATGACCCAATTTCAGCAATTGTGTTTAGGCGAAACTTAGGCAACTCACTCCGCAGCAGTTAATTAGCTTATAAATTCCCAATTTTGGAGGAATCTTTGGTGAATTCAAGGTTACTCATGCCTTATCCCGAACAAAGGGTGCGTTTTGAGAATATTTGCTTCAGGGTAATACTATTTTATGCGGGAAACTTAACAATTTATGCGGGAAACTTAGGAAAAATAATCGGTGCAAAATTGTGTCACGCAAGCTTTCGCGTCTGAATATTAGCTATGTTGATCGTACTCCTGTAGTTCCAAAAGGTTAGTGCCCAAAGTTTTTTTTCCTGTTCCCGGTACACTAGCCCTAGTACTAAACATGAGTATTGGTCAGGGCTCCAGATCACGTTATACTTTTGAGAAACACTCCTTCAACCAGCAGCATGCCCGCTAAAATTTTGCAAAGGCTATCTGTAGGGCATTTTCAAAAAATCATAATTAATTTTTCTTGAGCCTGATTTTAAATATTTTACCGTTACTCGAAAGAAAAAACATGAAATAAAATTATCTGTAAGTTTTATTGTATTTGAGTAAAAGCGTAATTTTTCAGCTCCTTCAGCGCAACGCCTAAATTTGACTTGAAACAGAACGGTTTCTACGGTTTTGGACCGTACTCGGAAATCGTCGCCAGAAATATTGAAAAATAGCACTTAAAGCCAAATTATTGCTATTTTTGTTTATTATATGGACTAACTATCTCACACAGAAAATTTGAAGAAATTCTGTTTTCGGCCGAAAATCGAGTGGTCGGTTCTTACACGGACAGCCTCTTAAATATGCGATTTCAAGAGTAACTAAGAGTTCAGAGTTTCTAATTCAACACGCTAAAACGATTGCGAAGGTCATCCGGAATCCTGCCTGCGTGTCTATTATCATAGTGATTGCGTACTGACGAGGTCTTGCTTCTATGTTCATCAACGCGTACGAACAGATGGCCACGGGTGTAACCGACATAACCAGCATCGCACTGGTCACACTTGAAGTTATACACAACGCATTGTTGATCAATGAGCTGAGGCTTAGGTTCGCTTGTCGGGAACTCCTGGGCAATCTTGCGGCTCGTAAACACCGGTTGAACACTGGTCTGCAGCTTCACACTGAGATCTTTCAACTGTGTCTTCACGATATTAGCAGACTCCTGGTCTTTAAAGGGTATGACAACCCGAGTAGTGTTTTCTGTCGTAGATCTGGACCGTAATGAGGGCTGGTCAGCGACCTTTAAATTTAGGAAGGTTTTGACAGTGGAGTCAACAAGGTGCTTGGGATATTTCAGTTTAGAGAAAACAGACTTCAGTCGTTCGCACCCCTCAGTGAAGTAGGACCATGACGAAGACAGGCGATGTGCGCGATCGAGCATAGTTGTCAATAGTCCGCGCTTGTACCTATTATCGACATGACTGTGGTAATGGAGAAGCAGACCACTGTTTGTTGGCTTCACAAACACTTTAGTTTCAATACGAGGCGCTCTGTTTAGGAGTTGAGTACCGAGAAAGGGAAGCATTCCATCATTTTCGACCTCCATAGTGAAGTTGATGGCGGGGTGAGCGTGGTTGAGGGTGTTAAGAAAGTCCCTAGCTGTAGACAAATCGGGCATCACAGTGAATGTGTCGTCAACATATCGACGATAGTAAGGTGGCAGCTTGCCCTCAACATCTAGTTTCTCTTCAATAGACGACATGAATACGTTGGCTAGCAAGGGCCCAAGGGGTGACCCCATCGCTACTCCGTCGATCTGTTCATACAGGGATCCATTAAATTGGAAAAGCTGCCCCTTGGTGGCCACACCCAAAAGATCAATAAGGTCTTGCTTTGAAATGTTCAAATCATACTCGGAATTAAACCAGTTGTTTCTAAAGGCTCTGTCTGCGAGAATCGTAATGGTTTCATCCAAAGGTACATTCGTGAACAAGGAGGACACATCATAGGACACCAGCAAGTCACCAGGTGTTATGTTGAGGTCTCGCGGTAGTTCGTTCACAAAATCGAAAATGTCCGTGACTGTGTACTGATTTAACGACAACGGTTTGAGCTTGTTGTCCAACCATTTCGCCAGAGCATAATTATACGTATTAGTCGCTGATAGGATTGGTCGCATGGCTAATTTCTCCTTGTGTGTTTTCGGCAACCCGTACAGGTGTGCCAGTCTAGAACCGGTCGGACGAAGAGACTGGGCCACAGCGTGAGGGAGGATCCTTGTGATGATAGATTGTACAAGAGCCTCCTTTGCTAAAAGCGGATGATAGTGCTTGGGTGGTCAAAGGAGAAATTAGCCATGCGACCAATCCTATCAGCGACTAATACGTATAATTATGCTCTGGCAAAATGGTTGGACAACAAGCTCAAACCGTTGTCGTTAAATCAGTACTCAGTCACGGACATTTTCGATTTTGTGAACGAACTACCGCGAGACCTCAACATAACACCTGGTGACTTGCTGGTGTCCTATGATGTGTCCTCCTTGTTCACGAATGTACCTTTGGATGAAACCATTACGATTCTCGCAGACAGAGCCTTTAGAAACAACTGGTTTAATTCCGAGTATGATTTGAACATTTCAAAGCAAGACCTTATTGATCTTTTGGGTGTGGCCACCAAGGGGCAGCTTTTCCAATTTAATGGATCCCTGTATGAACAGATCGACGGAGTAGCGATGGGGTCACCCCTTGGGCCCTTGCTAGCCAACGTATTCATGTCGTCTATTGAAGAGAAACTAGATGTTGAGGGCAAGCTGCCACCTTACTATCGTCGATATGTTGACGACACATTCACTGTGATGCCCGATTTGTCTACAGCTAGGGACTTTCTTAACACCCTCAACCACGCTCACCCCGCCATCAACTTCACTATGGAGGTCGAAAATGATGGAATGCTTCCCTTTCTCGGTACTCAACTCCTAAACAGAGCGCCTCGTATTGAAACTAAAGTGTTTGTGAAGCCAACAAACAGTGGTCTGCTTCTCCATTACCACAGTCATGTCGATAATAGGTACAAGCGCGGACTATTGACAACTATGCTCGATCGCGCACATCGCCTGTCTTCGTCATGGTCCTACTTCACTGAGGGGTGCGAACGACTGAAGTCTGTTTTCTCTAAACTGAAATATCCCAAGCACCTTGTTGACTCCACTGTCAAAACCTTCCTAAATTTAAAGGTCGCTGACCAGCCCTCATTACGGTCCAGATCTACGACAGAAAACACCACTCGGGTTGTCATACCCTTTAAAGACCAGGAGTCTGCTAATATCGTGAAGACACAGTTGAAAGATCTCAGTGTGAAGCTGCAGACCAGTGTTCAACCGGTGTTTACGAGCCGCAAGATTGCCCAGGAGTTCCCGACAAGCGAACCTAAGCCTCAGCTCATTGATCAACAATGCGTTGTGTATAACTTCAAGTGTGACCAGTGCGATGCTGGTTATGTCGGTTACACCCGTGGCCATCTGTTTGTACGCGTTGATGGACATAGAAGCAAGACCTCGTCAGTACGCAATCACTATGATAATAGACACGCAGGCAGGATTCCGGATGACCTTCGCAATCGTTTTAGCGTGTTGAAAAAATGCCACAACAAGTTTGATTGTCTCATTAATGAGATGTTACTCATTAAACAATTACGACCGTGTTTAAATGTACAATCAGACTCAGTTCGCGCTAAAGTCTTTGTCTAACTTATGCAAATTAGAAACTCTGAACTCTTAGTTACTCTTGAAATCGCATATTTAATTAGTTTCCCTTGACAATGGCGCCAAGATGTCGCCGAAACGTCGGATTTATCTATCGTTAGTTTTTGCCTGTATATGTCCTGTTATTGATCTTGAATTTCGTCATAACATTGTCAAAGTAGCTGTGGGTCCGCAGACTACTTTGACAATTTTATAACGAAATTCATGCTCAATAAACGGACAGACGCATGAAAAACTGACGTCAATGGTTTTTTTGCAGTGAAAATTGTCACATTGTCTGCTCTCACTAGTTGACGCATAGCATAAATTAGAAATTCATGTGTTTGTTTGCTTATAGACAATGAAAATTAGCCAATGAGTGCGCGAGAATTTCTGCAGTTATTGTAAAATGTAGCATCGAAATCTGCGAAAGCAGCTGTGGACGGATAAATAGAACTGGTCTAACTTAAAAATCTAACTGAACGACAAACTTTATAGCAATGAATTAAGTCGCTACTCAGTGTGAAGACTTGTGATGAATTCGAGTTTTCGTTTATTTAGAATAAACAAGGTCTCGGTAAATGTTATCGCTCTATGCCTTCTGATGGTTTATTTCTCTCGTTTTGTTCATTGTTCAATTTGTTTGTAGGGGCAGCTGCTTTTTAGACTACTAAAATTAATCGAAAGCTCGAGCAAGCGTTCCGATCGATACTCCTGCTAGCGCTGTGCGATATGGCTTTGCGCTCAGAGAGGGACTCCCATACACAAAAAAAAACTTAAGAGGTACCAAGATCCTGTTTTGTGGACGAGGCTTGGATTTTTTCCACCCCTAAGAGATACCAATTCTTTAACAGCAAATTAACTGACACTTTCATAATTTTTAATAGCGATAAAGAGAATTAGCGGTTAACTTAAAAGCTTCGTTATCCAAACTGAACAATGTACACTCTTTTATTGAAGAGTTGTAAATTCCCGGTATAAATGCGACAAAATTAAAAATCAGTTAACTGATTGTCAAACATTTCCCGTCGTATTACTTTCGGCTCAATACCCTAAAGGGTACCGCCAAGGCTCGCGCTGTGGACCTTTTAGGGTTGAACACCCTAAGAGGTACCAATACCGCTTTTTAGACCCCTGAACGGTACAATGAGCACCCCCCCCCCGTCCTTTATATGGGAATGCCCCCGGATATAGCCTTATTTTTTTTACCAATTTTAAGGTTTTTCTCAATTTCAGTTTTGCTTAGTCATGTTTCGAAAACGTGAGCCTACCCGGATTTGAGGGGAAACATTTGACCGACACACTTTCCCGACCATTCGCAAGGTCAAATGGGATAAAACGTTTGCAGTCTCTCGCGTCATTGTATTTACTATCTTAAAGCGTTTGCCGGAACAAGTTCAAAGTGAATGACAATAGATGGCATTATTCATAGTCAGTGATAGTAGATGAAAGTTTTGCGGTCAAACGGGAGCGTGAGTTTTAACTATCATAGCTAGACAACGTATCACGTGACGTTTGGTAAGGGAACAGTAAAGGGGGCAAATAGTAGGAGAATCTCCCGCCTCGTCAAACAAACCAACTCTGTATAAACAAAGTTTCCATTACGCTTCAACACTCGTGGGTGTGGTTTTTTATCAGCCGTTCAGATGATCAGAAACGTCTTTTGAGCAGGTCTATAATGATACAAGTGCTGCCTGGTGTTTGTACCGACCAGATACACCACACTCTTTCTTGAAATGTCCTCTTAAAGCTAAGGGAATTCGAAAGAGGTCATAGCGATCGTAAATGTGATCGAATTCAAGTATGAAATCTGATACAAAATACAGCTGTAAGATGTCACAAGTGACGTACTCTGTCACGCAATTAAACATTCCAGCTTGTGCGTTACTAATAGTAAAACAACAACGCAAAAAATATTCTGCTGGTTTCCATTGTATGGAAAAGAATGAAGTAATATAACATTTCGTTACGGAGAAAAAATTGTTTTCACTGTTTGAACAAAACACGCGATTGGATAGTAAAACAAGTTGATCAAGTATTAAAACAGCCAGCTGGCCGGGTGGCTCGATAACATCTTGTCCGAAAAATTATTATCAGGTGTTGGAAATACAACAAAATGAAGCTTGGTTGCCAAACGAGCTACGTTATTCAACCTTCAAGGCAGTGATTTCTAAATGATATGATGCGGCCTTCACTTTGATGCGAGTGCAACCAGCGGTTTGTATGACAACTTATGACGTTTGCGGCTTTCCTTCCAATTAGCCATGCCAACCAGCTAACAGCAACTTAAATACTAACAAAATAACTAAATTGGAGTTGCAAAATGTTTCAAACGATGTATCGCTTCTCGTTAAGTAACGTTTTATTTACCTTATATTATTTCCACTCCAGTCTGACAGTAATTCCTTGTTGAGCTCATTTGCATATTGTCACAGACATTAGTTTGATGCAAAGAGAGCTTGTCCCACAGAGTCCTTTACATAGTTTTTCTTTTTAAACTGAAAGATAATCTCTTTGGCAAGCTTTAGATAGCTTCGAATTCGATTGGGAAAACGCCGCATCTCTACAAACAACGACTTTTGAGACCCTACTGTTCAGATATGACTTGACTAGGGGAAGTTGAAATTTAGCTGCTGGCCACATGAAATAAGGCACAGAAGTAAGGTGTTTAGTCAACGTTGTTTTATTGTTAGAGGTTGCTAGAGGTTAGAACTATTCTATGTAGGAACATCAAGTCGTTTCCCGTTGTTTCTAGCTTGCAACAAGTTATCAAAGTTGATGCATGTTTTTATCGCAAATTTGAACACTTTTCATTGTCTGGCAGTTTGATTGACATAATTATCTCATAAACAATAGGGAGTTGAACCAGACTGTTATATTGTTAATGCACTAGTGATGTTTCACAAGTGTGCCAAGTTTTAGGGGAATCGGTGATGTTCACTGTAGACTTGCCTGCATAGTCCTCATCTAGACTCTTTCTTAACAAAATGTTTTTCTATTTTTGTGCGTCAGTAACAGACATGAGTGGGACAACCGAAAAGCCACTTCTTACCAATGAAAAAATGAAAAATTCACTGTGGGCTCCCTTAAACAATGTACAAAACAATAAAGTTTACTACTTTATTACAACAACCAACACGAAGCTAACGTAACAACGTGACTTTAATATGTACCTCCCAATGTACTAATTACGTTACCAGGTATACATGTGCTAAATATACTTAATGTACAAGCGGAAATAGACACTGAAGACCGATAAATACATTTTGTATAAGGGTCTGTCCTATAATTAAGCTTTCTTTTCAGGTCGAAATTCCAGTCTTAACTTCTTTTCGCCTTAGAACAAATTCTCATCAAAATCTCTAACCTCTCCCGGCCAATAAATGAGTTTTTCTTTTCAGGACCAAAGGGGTTATCTCTGTTAATGACTTAACGGTTTCAGAAGTGATTTTCCCAGTGCTTCACCAGACAGTTTATTTTACCATCCACAATGTTATTTTTTACAACTCCAAAATGCTATTTTAAAATATACAAATTAAACATAATATGTGCCAATCAAACAGAAGTAAATAATAAGAAATATTACTTGACCAATTAACAGTCAAAGAAGTTTTACAATCTACGGTTTTAAGAGACATTACTAAATTGGATCAACAGAATGCTCTCGGTATCATACCTATGAAAATGCCAGAATCAGAGTAACTGATCGGCCACTAGTGCATGTGCAGTGGTTGGGGGTCATTCTACAAAATGGTGACGTTTTCTCTTTTCTCAGGAGTATCATTTAAGTATTTACGAGTAATATTGGACAATTTCTAAGAATATTACAAGAAGGACACTCGCCGTTACGGGAAATAAAAACTTCAAACGAGTGCATGTACCGTTAAGGTAATTCCTCTGAAATAAAAGTGACAATAGATTTTTGTTCAAACTTTGTCCACTGAATATTTGTCATATGATAACTTCAATTTTGAAATAAAAAAAGTGGGTGCCCATGCTCATTAAGGAGCAGTGAGGCATTGAAAATGCCCCATTTTTGTATTATTTAATGCTTATTATAAGAACGCATTCCCAGTAATTGTAACATCTTTGTAAGCTCGGACTCATAAGAAAACGCATTAAACTACAGTCAATACGTTGTGTCGGACCACAAATAAACGTTTAAGTTTGATTCAGTCAGAAAGCTAAATCCTTGATTAAAAATTTGAACCAAATTTCTTGGCGTAATTACCGACTGCAAAATAGAAAAGACCACAGCGTATTTGCTCTTTTTCTTATTTATTCAATTTTCAGCAACAGAAATTAGATCAGTCTTTCCTCACGCAAAGCTTATGATTAGTTGATTACAACGACTGGAAAAAAAATTGGGGTGCCCATGCTCGTTGGTGAGCTAGAGCCATTTTTTAACTGACAGAGCTCAATATCAAGGCAAATCCGTCATGTTTTCAATATGCGCGTGCACAAGTGCGCTCTAATGACGCCATAAATTATGCGCAGTAAGGATGCGCAATGCAAATGTGAGGAATGACCTTAAAGCTGTAAGTTTCACGTGAAGATTTAGTCCCCTTAATTCCACGTACGCGGTGCGCTGAGTTTACAACTACAGTGTGCACTATAGTTAAAGTCTTCAGAAATAATTGAAAATAATTACTTCAACACCTTGAACTTAGTAAGAATTCTACTATTTAGCGATAGGATTACATCTGTCAGCTCGAGATTTCTATTAAAGGATGGCGTTAGCACACAGTGATTAAATTAATTGTACCATACCATAATGAGCAAGTCACGGGATCAGTTCTTTTGTTGTTGTTGTTGTTGTTGCTTGAAAAGCGAGCATTTACTTGTTTACAACTCTACCCCTAGGCACACAAGATTTCACAAACATTCTTGGGGGAAATCCCATGATTGCTTTCCATCAACAGGTTTGAATCCATCTGGTGATATATAAGCAGTTCTAATAACAACACTGAAAAGTAACGTTTATTACAACTCGGGCATCTGTAGGAAAGCCATTGTTTTTCTTGGTCACCAAAGTGCTAGGCGTTGGTCACCAGAGTGCTAAGGACGATCCACGAATTGGCAATAGCTCGAGATTAAAGCTAATCAAATTAGCCAAGCTCATGCTTCTTCTCTCGAACAAATCAGATATTGAAAAAATATCTTCGTGATCAGAACTTCGAAAGTGAAGCAAACAAAAAGCAATTGGATAAAGCGGATATTCGCGAAGAAACTTGAATGGAAAATAGAAAATATCTACATGTTAGCTAACTCTAATGTTGATTATCCTGATCAGAGTATTTATCTTTGTGTGTGTGTGTGTTTAATAATTTTAGAGTACGATTTGATATATATTTGGATAAGAAGCCCGTGTACACGTTCTTTGAACGTCTATTAAATGTATTAATCTTGTTGTTACCTGCCAGACATTGCTCGATTGCTAGTTAGTGCCGGTTAGGTTAAATTTTCTAAACTGGATTATGTTTTGCTGGCCATTTAAAGCTAACACTCCTCCGCGGCCCTTTGTGCTAAAATGAGACGTCAATGACGTCATAAGATCATCGTTGAGGTAGATATTGACGCTTTTATTCGAACTGACTTCAACACGAAAAGTGAACCAAACTCCGCCACGTGGATTACCATTGGGACAGATTCCGTTTGTGGTCTTATACCAGCCCCCTGTTAAAATGTAACCAAGCTGATAGCAAACACCATTACCATGGGTCCTGAATAAAATGAGGGTGGAAAAAAAATAAGTTTCTATTCTCGCAATATTTCAAATCTAAATCGTCTATAATTTAGGTCAGCTAGTTTAGAGGCAGTGAAAAATCTTGTCAAATGACATTTTCGACTATACAACTGGCATAGAGATCGGGAGATAGTGAAGCATATTTTTAATGTGATTTCTCCTCAGTTTACATCCCCTGGGAACTGCTGTATCACCGTCATAGGAATGACGTCTAGACAATTAAACCAGTCATTGAACTACTACAAATAGATACTCCCCTCCTCATTCAACTACTCGGGCAAATTGTCAAAAATGCACTCCTTTACATGCGGTCGGAATTCGTTTCTAAAAAATTGTTATGCCTGTCAGACATATCACCTATGCTAATGTGAATAAAGCAAGAGATTTCTCTTGAAATAAAGTTATGATCTACACGTACTAATTCCATCACTAATATTGTATAATAAAGGCGAACATTAGCTTTTGCGGGCTTTTCCTGCGGTACAAACCTTAAGTGCATAAAGTCAAAGTTGTTTTCATCAATTAAGTTGTACATCACTCCAGGGTGTCCATGGTCCACGCCATTCTTTCCAATCACATTCATCAGTTCAACTGTCATTGTGTATGGATTTCCACCCTTGATCTCCTCCTCGGGAAGAACGAGGCAGAATTGGGGTGGTTTGTCATGAGTAGCGTTCACTTCATAGCTGTTTGTAGCTTCTGATCTGGTCAGACTGGCACAGCCTACCACTGGCGGAAGTACAGCTGCAAGATAAGGGAGAAAAATAACACTGTTTCTCCTAATTTTTACAAGTGAAATTATTATCGATGCATTTATTTTGGCAACTGGGTATAAGGCGTGCTATCCACTAATTCCGTTAGCACGCGCGGGTCGTAAGCAAAATGGTTCTTTGTTTTGCTACCGCAAAAGAAGAAGATATTTTTAGTTCCTTTTTCTTGTGCTTATGCTTATGCTTATGTCGAGCGCGTTACTATTGAAAACTGCACAAGACAAATCAGTGGGTTCCCTCTTGTTATGTTTCTGCTTAAGTTTATGTCACGGCTGTTTTCACCTGCGCTTATGCTTATGCTTGTGCTTGTGCTTGTGCTTATAATGCTCTCGTGAAAACCAGCCTTAATTAAGGCAGCTTCCCCTACAAGCAGTGCAACATCGTCAAAACTTCAAAATTCGGCTTGTCAGAGGGTCCACAATAGGGTTCTCAGATCCCGCTTTCCCGCCCATTTTTCCCTGTTAATCCCGCCATCCCGCGCCTTTTTTAGC
The DNA here is from genome assembly GCF_042242905.1 of Orbicella faveolata. NCBI lineage: Eukaryota > Metazoa > Cnidaria > Anthozoa > Scleractinia > Merulinidae > Orbicella > Orbicella faveolata. The sequence goes on from NW_028301553.1 coordinate 17,185,788, forward strand.
CGTCCACTTTTCAAAGACATTTCCGCGTTAATTATTAATTTGTTAAATTATTAAATTAATAATTAACGCAGAAACCTTTTAAAAATAGATATCGCCTAGAAGATCACAAAAGGATTCAAAGGGTAGCAGATAAGTAAGCACAAATGATTATAACGTTACTTTCTGTAAACGGTCAGTTCTGTTTTGTTTTCTTCTGCCCACGTGTCAGTGAAAGAAAAAGATTGTTCATTTCCATGAGATGGCCCGTAAACACACCTGACAGTTTCCTTCAAAGCTTTCAGCGTCTTCATTTTCTTTGAAATCTGGGCTAAGAATTTTTCTTTTCGAATGAAGGCATTCCTGCTCGCACATCCTTTTCGTAAATACACATACATACATTACTCTATTTACCCTCGGATTTCAGAGTAGCTTATGCAGCTAATTTCTCCGTGCATTTGACCATCAGATGAGAGATAGACCACCACACCAGGAACTACATCCCCTACTCTTTTCGATCAGTGTGTGGGTTCATTTACATCCCGTAGAATTAATGTTGAATAAGGTGTGAATATGGCGACGCAATTTATAATGTCGCATAATTCGTTAGGTAAATCGTTATCACCGCCATCCGATATAGCCATCCTGGCCAAAACAAGCCAAGCGCCCGGTCAAATACTCTGGAAAAGGTCGAAAGACTAAGAAAAACTAGAAATGATCGGTGGCAGAGGGGTGGTCAAGATTACAGGCACGAGCGTCGAAAATGTCGGAAATGGATAGCCTGTGTAGCTTGGCGGTTTTTAAGCAATTTGAGCGCGCTAAGAAAGCGGCGAAGCCACGACAACGAGCGCCAAAGCCGCGAAGAGCCAATGGACAGATGTCATTAATATCAGAGGCCAACACAAATGATCGAAATAGGACTCAAAGACCTCATGCAATCTCATGATACTAACGTAATCAAGCGATAATGGATACGTTTGACAGAACCTGATAAGGTAGAGAGTCGTTGCTATTCATTAGAAACCTAACACAGCTATATGCACAAAAGGTTCGTTTCTACCAGTTTGCGGTTTTTGCGCTGGTTAATTTACGAGGTCATGTAATAATTTAAATCCAGTATCCCGCTCAATTCCCCCTGCGAATCCCGCATCCCAACCCCATAAAAACACGAAATCCCACTCCCGCTCGTAATTTTAATTCCCGCTTCCCGCCCCTGTTTTCAGCTCAAATCCCGAATATCGCGGCGAAAAAAAGCCAAATCCCGCATCCCGCCAAACCTATTGGGGACCCTATTGTCAGTATTTACAAATACGATTTTATTATCGGCAATCGATTTTAATGTGAGTCTTTCCTGTAGAAGACTAAACTGAACTAATGTTTTGATAAATCAACCAATCAGCCATTTTCCCCCGCTGTGTTTGCTGTTGTGAAATTTTACTAAATACTCGAAAGACGTTTGGTTTCTCTTGTTGATCTCCTGAGGTATCGTGTACCTTTCTTGTACTGTTGTACATTTTGTGCGCGAATACATTTATTTACGAAACACTCTTTTCAGTTTTCGAGTGTTTCAGTTGTCGCTTTCATAGTGCAAGAGTAACAAGAGAGGGACAGTTTAGAGTCCAGTTAATTATAAACGCTCGACTTAGATTGGCTTTAAAAACACCGACGACTTGACTAAGCCACGTGTTTGACAGCCAGGCATGCGCAATTTAAGTTAAAGTCCGAAATTTCGGACTTACAATCAGAACTTCCCAGGGTGGCTTATTTCTCGCCCACTGGTCAGAAGGATTGAAGATTCTAAGTGCGAACGCTGGTCTCAATCTCTATTCTAGGAGCACTGGATTGCATTTTAGACCAAAAATACAGAAAAAGATTGATAACGTCAGTTGTTACCAAAAAGTGTGAAACATCTAAGAGAAAACCAAGAAATTAATAAAAGAATACGTGAAATAGCTTGATCCCAACTGAGAATAAACAAATGTTTCAGCAAGGAATGAATAAGTCTCCATTTAGTGATCGAACTTAATGTTAATTTTCCAGTTTTTGCAGCAATGTATAATCAGATAATTTTATGTGAAGGTGAATTAATCAACATGACACGAGCGTGGGACAAAGAAAAATTCTGAGACAAGAACGGAAATCGAACCCATGACCTCCCGAACACCGGGCGGGCGCTCTATCCACTGAGCTACGAGAACTCATGGAGAGCGAGGTCATTTAACTGAGTTCATATAATATATAGATTTAGGCCAGCCTAAAAGCGTAGCTCCTGGGCCGGGTTGTTCAGAGCCCGACTAAGCTAACCCAGGAAAAGGTAGAATTAATTTTGATTTGAGTTTAGTAACTTTGCGGTGAGGTTTTCTGTATATTGTTTGGCCTTCTGTTTTGAGTTTTAATAATCATCATATACACGAAACAAAGCAGCAAAAAATATTTGTACAGAAGAAAAAGTTATAATTCGGTTAATCCTGGGTTAACGTTAACTGGCTTCCGAACAATCCTGGCCTGTTTTCAACAAGTTAACCTGACATGAGCCCGCGATCCAAACCAAAAACAGCACTTGGTCAGCGGTCAGCTTCAAAAAAACACGCGACCTCGATGAGCTATAAACTTGAGCCCGCGATATGGTCAGGTGATACTGGTCAGCGGATACCTTGTTTTGACAGGTGTCAACTGATCATAACATAGATGTGCAATATCAAAGAAGTGCACGGTAAACCAAGGCTGCATGTCTCAGTCAACCTATTATTTGGAGTATGGCCGCCATGTTGCGCGACTCCGTCGTCGTCGCCGTCGTGCGTACGCGCCCACGAGCAATACCGCTAGCCATGATAACCATGAGAAAATCAACTCATGGGTTTCCTTTTCTTTCCTATATGAGTATGGGGCTCCGCTTGGCGGCCCTTCGGGCCGCCGGAGCTCCGCTATGATAGGTGTCCTGCATACTGCTAGGATCAACACTATCGTGTCATGTTGATTAATTCACCTTCACATTTCATTACCGAGCTTAAAATTCACCATCTTTATTAACTTATCACTACTCACGATGACTTCGATAGTGTTGATCCTAGCAGTATGCAGGACACCTATCATATATGAACTCAGTTAAATGACCTCGCTCTCCATGAGTTCTCGTAGCTCAGTGGATAGAGCGCCCGCCCGGTGTTCGGGAGGTCATGGGTTCGATTCCTGTCGGGGACTCAGAATTTTTCTTTCTCCCCCGCTCGTGTCATGTTGATTAATTCACCTTCACATTTCATTACCGCGCTTAAAATTCACCATCTTTATTAACTTATCAGATAATTTTAATGGCCAAACAATAAACTGAAATTCAGAATGACCATTTTCATAGTAGAGACGGACAAGTCGTCCCAGGCAAAAAAGTCATCTTATTAGTGTGAAAACGATAGGAATGAAATTAAAGGCAGAGGCTGATAAAATTTACCGCGACGTTGAATGTTCTAAATACGCAAAAAGTCTTAACACTGAGTGGGAACTTTATTCATTGCTAAAACGATTGCTCTTCACCTAGCTGTTTAATTATTCTTTTACTCCAGATATTCCATTTATCCGTCCAAGGCTGCTTTTGCATATCGGTTTCCTCATATCCCCAATAGCTCTTTTGCAACAATTGGTCAGGTGACTTGCTCTTCCAAAACATAATGATGTATTCATAATGTTTTCAAAAGTGGAAAACAAAAAACCGTTTTCATATATGCTTAGCTGCAAAGCATCACTGGCAGTCACCCTCCAGTGGCTTTCCATACAAATCCTTGTAATTTTGCAAGTTTTCAGCCTGCCACAAGATCTTTGCCTCTCGGTTTAAGCTGGTGTAAAAGCCTAGTATCTTCCATTCGTCCTAATATTTTACCCCATTTTTATCTCAAATAATAATATGCTAGCAGCTTCGGAAAAGGCTTCTGGAGGGCAACATTTCCTCGTTTCCACACAAAACCCCCGAAAGGTCTCCAGATTTTTGCATTATTCAAATCTAGGGCTTTCCACAAGTTGCTCGGCAACGTTTTGGCAACTTCTGGTATTTTGAGCAACTTTTTTTCGTTTTGAGCAACTTTTTGCATTCTGAGCAGTTTCTAGTTTTCTATCAATTTTGAGCAATTAGTGCTTAAATTGTCCTTGCTTTCATATTTCTCAATGTTTTAGTGGATAATTTATGAATTTCCCGTGAAAAAGGAGAAAGACTCTCCCCTGGGGCAGATGATGCAAGATGCACGCAGCCGGACTGCTAGGTCTCCGCACGAAAATTTACACCCGGCTGACTCGAGTGTTTCAGGAGAAGAATTTTTACAAGATTGATATTGATGCGTAGTCTTTGCTCATGCATTGTTTGGTTTTAATTGAGGACAAGGTGATTTAGCAACGCTAGTTACGCCGCAAAATTGCACAAAAATGCTTAGAAATCTTACTTTTGTTGTACAATTTGCATATTTTTGCACCAGTTCAAACAAAGAAGAGAGCATCAAAATGTTTTTGTTCTTTTTGGTTGTTTGTGTTTTTTTTGTTGGAGCAACTTTAGTTACAAAAAGCAACTTCTGACCTTTTTGGAGCAACTTTTGGGCAACTTTGTGAGAAATTGCGGGCAACGTTTTGGGAAATCTGGAGCAACTTGTGAAAAGCCTGATTCAAATCGCCATTAAATTTCATCCTTACATGGCATTGGTCAGAAAATTAGTGTTTTGACTATTTGAGACATATTCCTTCCAGTGCTGAAATTCATATAGTTGTAGCAAAAAAAAGTTTACAAATCATCGGTCACGTTACCACCTGATGCAAAAGACCTATTATTACAGAATGAGATTGGGACTCGAAATTCATGATTGGTTGGCCCAGTTTCACAATTTTTGACCAATGAAAACATATACTCGCTTAAGGACTCGCACACAATGTAATTGATAACTTCTTTGTCATTGAACAAATAATATAACCCATTTTAAGTAACAATTATATTTTACCTAGTTCACAGTATCTTCCAGTCCACCAAGCTGAATTGCACAAACATGTGAAGTTCCCAGGACTGTTTACACAAGTGCCATGGTTGAGACACCGGTGTGCAGGGCAGAAGTTTGTAGCTAAAGTAAAGATAAAAGAATGCTTACCCTATACACTACATTAAGTGATCAACAGGAACATGGACTGAGAAAATAGTTGGTCTACTTACCGTTTGTGTGCATGGCACAGTGAGCAAGAAGGGAGTTTCCAGATCTCGTGTAATCTATCCAGAAATTGCCGCTGACCGCTAGTCCTCCTTCACTGGCTTTGATCTCAGCACAGGAATCGGCAGGCAGCTCGGGAATAGAGCCGAGGGGCACTGAGAATCAAACAGTCCTCGTTAAAGAAGTAGACGAAAATTTTACATCATTCGTATTCAGCTATCGAGACTTAAAACTCGAACGGAAGTTTGGACTAAAGAACGAGAAATACTGTGGGAACGCAAGTCTACGGGCGGCAGTTTTATAAACGCTTTTTGAAATTCCATTAAAGTTTATAGATACTTTTTGTTTGATTCCACTAAAACCGCAAAATTCTGTCTTTAAATCTTTCTCAAACCACAGCTAGAAAAAGAGGAAAGCGTCCTGTTTACTGTGTTCATCATCTTAGTTTGCTCCCACAATGACTACGTCCAAAGCTTGTGCAAGTTTCGTGTTTCTACAGAGAGAAGGCCTCAAGCGTGCTTACTCTATGAGGCTATTTTCTCACGATTGATATGTCTAGTTATAATAATATCAATACCTCTTTTAGGGGCCTTCATCATGTAGTATCTGTCCTTGTCCCTGACAAAGTCCTCTGGACTGGCCTCCTTGGTCCTGTTATTCAACTCACATATTTCTTTCAATATGACATAGTTGTAGCTTTGACATCTGACGTCCGAATTGCACGCTTGTCTGCAGTCAAGTGAGCCTTGATGGGCTTTGAACGTCTTAAAGGTGTGTCCCTTTAACATCATTTGATAAATAGAGTAACTTTCGATTCCACACTCGTGGGTTGCAATCTTTCGAATCATCAAAGACCCCATAAACACAAATGCGATAAGAGGCATTTCTTGTAGAAGCAGTTTCGTCATTGCCTTACGAGTGTGCCACGATAGGAAAAGTATCATCTCTGTCCGTAGTCCTATACAGTTCTGTTTATTGCTTCAATTCAGATCCATCCATTCATCCAGATCTGCCAAAGAGTCAAGAAAAAACAGGGGGTTTTTCAACGATTTTGTAATTTAACTGCAAGAAGCGCGTAACAAGCATAATTAACATTTTAATATACACTGTATTTTTTTATTAAGCAAAGCATGGACAAAACAGAGGCTATGTTCGAATATCATCAGTTGATGAGCTTGGTTAGATTTTATCTACATTTCTATTGCTTGTCTACAAAGTCCATTTCGTAATTGTTGCTGTTTGTTCAAAGTCACTCTCTGCGTGAGGTTAATAATTGAAATAGTGCATTAAGGAATCCCTGTTATGAAGTTTTATAACTGTATATTTCAACTTGCTGGGAACTAATCTGTGATGTACTATTATCCCATTCAAGAGACAATGCAGTGCGCCTAGTCGCCGATAACTTCTGGCAGTGAGGGCCAGTACAAGGTGGCTCGAGTGTGATTTAGTTCTTCCTGAAAGACGAGTACACTGACACTAATTTAACTATCCCAGATTTTCTGCCATTGTCCTTATATCGACTTCTAAAAGCAGTCCTGAAAAAAATACTCTTTTATTTTATTCAAGCATTGAGTTTGGTAATGATCAAAGCGCGGAGGAAACTCCTTTCGCCTTCACCCGTAGTTTACATATATTTTTAATTTACATAATCCCTGGGCTTTTCTCTGCAGTGACCAAAATGTTTCAACCTGTAAGTCAGAACTGAATACCTTAATTTTTCCCCAAATTTCTGCGCATGACTGTTTCACAAATTAACTTGGTGTTAACCAAGGTTTTGAACTACGGTAAAAAGGTCGCGGTAAAAAGGTCAAAATCACTCGCATGTTTATATGTGAAAAAGTATATTTTCCCCGAGCTCCCAGCCAAGTCTTTTCTAAGAAGCGACACACACTCTCAACAAAGAAATGGCTTAGACGTACAGAGTTTTAAGAAGCCGCTCAATAGCTGAGCCCCATACTCATATAGGAAAGAAAAGGAAACCCGTGGGTTGATTTTCTCATGGTTATCATGGCTAGCGGTATTGCTCGTGGGCGCGTACGTACGACGGCGACGACGGAGTCGCGCAACATGGCGGCCACACTTCAAATAATAGGTTGACAGAGACGTGCAGCCTTGGTTTACCGTGTACTTCTTTGATATTGGACATCCATGTTATGATCAGTTGACACCTGTCAAAACAAGGTATCTGCTGACCAGTTTCACGTGACCATATCGCGGGCTCAAGTTTACAGCTCGTTGAGGTCGCGTGTTTTTTTATGTTGACTGCTGACCAAATGCTGGTTTTCAATTGGATCGCGGGCTCATGTCAGGTAAACTTGTTGAAAACAGGGCAGGATTGTTCGGAAGCCGGTTAACGCTAACCCAGGATTAAAAGTTAACCGAATTTCAACTTTTTCCTCTATATCAATTTTTTTTTTCTTGCTGCTTTTTTTTTTTCTTTTTGGCTTCTTTTTTTGTGTATATGGTGATTATTAAAACTCAAAACAGAAGGTCAAACAATATACAGAAAACCTCACCGCAAAGTTACAAAATTCAAATCAAAATTCTACCTTTTCCTGGGTTAGCTTAATCGGGCTCTAAACAACCCGGCCCAGGAGCTAAGCTTTTAGGCTGGCCTAAACCTATATATTAATATAACTGTATTTACCCCTGCAGCAGTTTGATGCTAAGATATCATAACTAATATTGACCTCGCGAAGTATAGATTATATCGTAGTATAGTTACATTAGATCTAACTAGTTGTATTCTTACCAGCAACATCGACCTAATTATAAGGGTCACTTTCCTAACAAAACGTCGATCACGTCATATTATCACTGATGCAGCAAACAGCGTGTTCTGTGGGTCATGCTGTATTTCTCAATCAGTTATCGCGCCTATCAATTTTGTTTTTGAGGCAAAAATAATTCCATTGATTAGAGGAGAAGCCGAACTAGTCGAAGTCGGAAGTCGGCGATATCACAGTAATTAGAAGGCGACTTATTGGCGACATTCTTCTTGGCATATTTGCCTTAATCGGGCTTAGAGGGAGAGGGCGCTCTGACTTCAGTTTATTTCTCACAAAAACTGCAATCCAGCTGTAATGGACCAACTTTATAAATTTGACAAAAATCATCAGGGAGCATCCTAATGTTCCCGTACAGGGAAACCATGTTTTCAAAAGGTGTCTTATGCAAATTAGGTTGGCTTTTTTAAAATTTACATTTCCTCTTTTAGTTGAAATATTGTTGTTTTGTTGTTTATAGTCGACAATGCGTTTGGCTACATCTAGCTAATGGGCGACAAAAGTGTTGAGACACTTGGCAGTAAAACTCGATTTTCGAGCAATTTGTTTACATTACCCCCTTCCCCCCAAACAATGTTGATTTTTCTATTTCTTAGACTGCACAGACCACGGGTATCAGAGAATTAATAAAAATTAACACTAGATGCAAACACAACAGCTAGAATAAATACTTATAACATATTGAAAAGCGTCATTTTTTAAAAGTGTCTCAGCTACTTTTGGCGCCCATTGCAGTTCACAGACATAACACTTATACTCAATTCCAAATTCTTCACTTTTCTGGTCTAATGATATTTTGGGATGTTTAAAATCAATTTTGGAGTTGTTTTGATGTTTGCATGACTAATTTGGCTTTGGTAGACTCTTATTGGCTTCTCAAACTTCGGGTATTCTTGGCTACTTAGTTTCCTCTAAGGGCCCATCTGCACTAGAAGACAAAATAAGAATTGTCCGAAACAAAATCCAAGGACAACTTTTTTTTTTCGTCTGTTGCATCCGCATTAATCAATTCAAAAGCCGCCACTTACCAACTTATTTCGTTGTTATTTGTATTTTTTGTTGTTTTGGCGGAATAATGAGTCGCGTTCAAATCTAGGTACACGTCTGTTTCTTCTAAATCTCGCTCAGATCTTAAATGAAATGTTACTCGTGATGTGCTTAATGTTAAGGAACCCAAACTCTTGTTTGCACTAGCTTACGTTCAACGTCATTGGGCGTGGCCGAAACGATTTTAGGGCGAAAAAGTGCCAGGATCCGATTTCTTTTCTTAGATTATCTTTTTACACTTTACAGAGATATTGTTGGCCGTGTAGACACTTTAAGGTCACTCCCATTTCATGTTTCAGTTAATTGTTGTTCAAAAATCTCTAAAACGACTCAATCAGATTTTACAAAAAAACGTTAGCCACGTGTACCCGAGAAAGTCGCGTTACAAATTCATGATTTACAAAATCGTGCTAAAATATTCACATCAACGTTAACTGGTTTGTGTTGTAATCAGCCGCACTATTGTTTTCCGTACTTTGCTCTTTGCTCCGGCTTTGCGCTTTCTTTATCGATAAATTTAAAAAGGGTTTCAGTAAATCAATTTTAATGAAACTTTGGGATAAAACTATCTGCATCATAAAGCTTTCCAAAAAATCTATGGATCCGTTTTCAAGATTTTGAGAAGCGCTCGCAATGGAAACTTGGCCGAAAATTATAGTTGCGGCCAGGAGCCATAAGGGACCGTTCATTTTTTATAAGGTAGGGGGGGCTGGTGGGATTTGGGGGGGGGCCATGCGAAAAAAAATGGCTTTCGAGGGGGGGCCATCCCAAAAAAATAAGGGAAAAAGGGGGTGTCACGTGAAATATTTTAGTAAAACTTTAAAATGGCATAATGTTTGAATATCAAAAAAATTGCTATAGAATAAACATAGAAGGCAGGATACAAATTTATTACAAACTTTCCTTCTGCTTTAAAAAAACGTTTGGCGACAAAAAGCATTTGTAGCTACTGAAAAGAAGTATTTAACACTGTTATTTTCGAATGCAACTTTCACTGGCATTCATCTTCATCTCCGCTGTCGTCGAGTTCTTCGTCGCCGCTTGTGCTGCTATGGGAGTCTCTTTCACCAATGCTGCAAGAAGCAGCAATGCTTTCCGTCAGAGTGTACTCTTCAGGGTACATGAAGGTGTAAACATAATCTCTGACTTCCCGCTCAAGGTTGGTGGTGATTCTGCTTCTTGCAGCATTGGTGAAATAATTCCCTTCCAAGAGCTGTGCGATGTATGGCCCATCTCTTCTAAATATCGACGTGGCAACATCCTCAACTTTAAGACACTCTTCCGGGACGGCCGTTCTAGGAGGGTACAAAAGGCATTGTGGAAGATCATTTCCTAGCGGGTTTCCAACACAGATTCCATAAATTCGTTGGACGTTGTTTTCAGTCCGCTTCCTCTTTCTTTCATTTGACTTTCTGCGGTTTTCTTTTTTCCTTCTCCTTTTGTTGATATGCTGTTTGAGTATGCCTTTGAATATGCTGTTATAATTGCTCTTCTTATTTTCTAGTGCTTCCATGTCCTGCGTGACCTTCGTCAACTTAGCTTCTGTACATTTGATCTGTTTTACATTAAAACTGTGGGCAAATTCTTCGCCCTGCTTTAAAACAAGCCCATTGGACTGAAAGAGTGTGGAATCGTGTTCCTTTACATCTTTCAACATGACATTCAACTTTTCCACCATTGCTCTGTGCTCTCTGATGGAGAAGTTCAGTTTTCTTCCATCACTGAGCTTCAACTGGTACCCTTACATGGAAAACTCACTCGCCCTTTCTGAATAGCCATCAGCACCTAGAAAAATTGCTTCTTTTGCTTGTAAGATGTCAAACTGCCTGGATCGTTCAGCTGTAAACCTTTCTCTTCTTCGCTCTTTCCCCGATTGGATTAACAATATAAAGAAGAAAGAGCATGAAGTGGCAGGCTGGTTTTATCTGACCCAGAGAGCGTTGCTCTATTTGCAGATAAGTTTATTGTCAAATCGAAGTTTGTGGTGGATTATCTTCAGCATCTTGAAGTGCTGGAATTTAAAAGGATAAAGAGAGCAGAAGAAAAGGCGAAGTTAAGTAGGGAGGAGGATTACCCTTGGACTGAGTTGTGCGAAGATCTAACCAAGCTTAAAAAGCTACGTGTTCCAGAACTAAACAAGTACTCAAACCACCACTGGCTGAAGCAGCATTTGAAAAGCAGCAAAAGTGAGAAAGTAAAGGCAATTGTAAGACATTCATGCTTGCAGCAGAAGAGTCCTCTCAGAGCTGGCCAACCAACACTGAGAAATGCCAGGACATTGACACAAAATGACAACAGGGCAAGTGCTGACAGCAGTGAAACGGATGAAAGTGACAATGATGAGTATGACAGTGATGCCATTGACTCTGGGGGAGAAGACGACTCAAGTGACGTCATTCTTGCATTCATCAATTCAGATGAGGAAGATGCCAATGAGAGGCCAAATGCCACACGCTCAGGGCGAGCCATAACTAGGAGATCCGAAATTGACTTCTCTTTCTTTTGATTTGTTTTTTAAACAACAGCTCTCTGTCGTATAGAGATTGTAAATATTGTCTTCATAGTGAGCACAATAACGTGAAGTAGGGGGAAAAAATATTAAAAAAGTTGAAATCTAAATATTGTTTGTTCAATTTTTTTTGGGGGGGGGGGGTCATCCCAAAAAATGTCCGCTATAAGGGGGGGCCATGTGAAAAAATTGGTAAGCTGAGGGGGGGTCATGCGATTTTTAAATGGTGCTTCCCGAATCCCACCAGCCCCCCCTCCCTCATAAAAAATGAACGGTCCCTAATCGGGGACGGAGACCGTAAGCCTTGGGATCCGCGCGCACCTATGATATGGGACAATTTTTCTATTTTTAGAACAAATTGCGCCATCCTGACGTCATATATCCGCACGGATCCACGCACATGTCGGGGGCTCTCGCGGGTTGCTGTCACGTTGCGTGATCAAATGGTGAGAGTTGAGAGACCTTGAGAGATTCTCTTGCGTATTTTTCACAGCGATGGCAGGGAATAAGGCAGGAAATACGAACCAGGGCGCTTATATGTAGTTTTATACCCTGAGCTAACGGAAAAGGTGGGTTTTTCAGGGTCGAAAACAAGACTTCAATTTCGCGCTGGGAATGAATAATAAGATCTGCTCGCGCTAGTTTTAAGCTTACGCGTATGCTTTTGCGTTTGTTCTGACTTAAGAATATAGCAAGAAAACTCTCTACTCTGGTATCGAGTTAATTTGTGAGTTTCTCAGACAATGGTTAATCATAACCAAAACCTGTTTTGATGGTTTCTTATTGTTTCCGCTTGTTTGGTGAGTTTGCAAAAGTTTTTGAAAGGAAAGTCTGACGTGTACAATTAGCTCATTTGCATAATGCAGCTCGTGCACTTTCAAGTCCGAGTTGGTGTTTTCAATTGTCAACAAATCTTGACAAAGATTTCTTTCTTTATCTTTTGTGCTGAGATGCTGCAACAAATTTCACGAACGCAGAAAAGGCTGCTAACATCATGTGGGGGAGTTCTTCAACATATGCATAGTGAATTTTTACACTGCGAAAATGAAAATAGACAAGGAGTTTTGATAACTCGATCAACAAAATCGAAATCGTTATTCGAAGTTGATTAAAGAAAGCGTCATCGTAACTTTGCTGATTATTTCTGCTTTATTCACATATTTTCAGCTTAGCTTTTAATATGTTCTCAAACATTTATCAATCTTAAACATATTTAAAAACTATAGAGATATTGTTTGAGTTCGATGTACGCTTTCACACGAAAGTGTAGCGGAAGTACAATTTGTCATGTTTACTGATTGTACAAACCACGCATCGGCGGGCGCTCTCATTCATCGACAACAGAGAATTTACTGGATATTTACACGAACAAAACTGACCAGTATCTACAGACGTAAAGTTATTGGGCCTTGATGAAACATCAAACGTTGCTTACAATTCAGGCGAAACTCAAACTGACCAAACTAGCAATTATTTTGTTTTACTTTTCGGTCACGATAGACTGACAAATTCCTCGCAAGCGTGCATGTGGCAAGAGGAGCTAGGAAACTATGAAGTCCTGAAGCTCTGCTATATCTAAATATATGCAGCTAGTTTTTTGCTGTGTAATGGAAAAGCTGTTAATCTTCAACATATGTGAAATTTAAAGTGGAGTAATGTACAGCTCATGTAAAAGAAGCATCCGTCGGAACACAACCTGGTTAGCGATATATATAAGCTTAAAGCGGAACATACCTAAATTCGACACTGTCTTACTTCATTCAAACTGGAGCAGCTTACGACGAAAATACTTAAGAAAAATTCCAACAGACGTAATTATAAACGCGTTGAGTTGTGGGCCAAAAACATGAAAAACTTCGGGAATTTTGGACGCCATTTCCCCCGCGCGACATCCGCAAAAATCTTCGTAGCGTGTACGCGCGTGTGCCGCAGGCGATGGCGCAATTTGTTCTAAAAATAGAATTTTTGTCCCATGTCATGGGGACAACCCCAATACCACAAATGGCGTGCGCTTACGGTCTCCGTCCCCGATTATGGCTCCTGTTGCAGCGACGAGATCGCGAAATTGAAACTAAAAGAAAACCCTTTCATGGCTTCAAAACAACTTCAAGGCACATTTTGGTATCAAATGAAGCAATTTCATCAAAACAGTGCTCAGCTGCAATCCCCTTCCCTCCTTAGCGTTATTACGCAAAATTTATGTTTGAAATGTTTTTACGTTACATACAGGGTTTTTTGTTCTTGTATATTCTACTTGCCATACACCATAGTCTAAGACATTGGTATTAACTTTTTTATATCAGATCTAGTTCGTGCAAAATTCTTGTTTTGCCGATTTTCAATGTTTCAATGTTTATCGTTCCCATGGAAATATTGGTGGCAGATTATTTCGTAATTGCTGTGTAAGAACACTGGAATTTTTAGCCGCTTTAATTTCATCCATAAAGAGATTTTATATTTATATCACTCGCCTCCTTGACATTTCATGATGCACCGAACTAAACTAAAATCATGGCTTATCGTAAACCTTTTTTTTTTTTGCCTTACCACACACCCTAAAAAGTGACGTTAATGGCTATGAAATTATAACGTGTTTGGAATTATTGTTGTTGTTTTATCGTCATCTGTAACGTGTTCGATCTTTCACTGATAAGAGTGGATCAGTTATTGTATTTGTTCAAACTCTTTGCTCGTTATTGAGAAAATCAGAAAAAAAATATGTTAGCTTTGGAGGTTAAGTCTACAAATAAAGAAGACATTGAATAGAAAAAGAAACAACAATTAACACAAAACAATATATTTAACGAAGAGATTTTCATCAACTTACCTCCTAAAACATGTTTTCGAGATAAACCATGAAAAAACGCGACCAAACCAATTTTTTGAGGCGTGAAATAGCTGCAGAGTGTTTGTAGTGTCGTTCGTGACTCCCAAAATATGTTTGTCTTAGGATTTTCAAGCTCATCAAGTATTTATGCAGCAGTATTGATATACAGGGGGCCCCTACGATGTCATTCAATTCCTCAAAGTCATGTCAACAAAGGTTAAATAATTTGAGCTAAGAAATCAACTAAAAAACTAATACGAGAAATATGAAGGATTTGCATATCTAATTTTCGGTCCATCTGCTTCCATTGTTTTGGAGATCTTCCAGCCTCAGCTTGGAAGCTTAATGATTAACAGACGAGAGAATTCTAATTTGATCGGTTTTCAAGAAAATTATATCAGGAACAAATAAAGTTGTGCTATATACAGGTAGTATTTACTTTTTTAACTCACACTCTCGAAACTCACCCTTGAAAATATTCCTCAACTCTACCTTACTCAAGTAGAAACTATAATAACTGGTTTTGGAGATTTTTCGGACTGAGTTTTGCCATTATAAATTTCGTACGAAACAAATCTTATTGCTTTACTTTACCAAATAAAACTGAAATTCCGTCATCAGCTATCTACCAGACTTCCTATGACCATCTCCGTTCAAAGGCGGGTAATTGCATTGTATCTAAATTCAGTTTCTGCTTTTGTACGATGTATGTTTTTCTCCAACCATACTTTGAAGATAAGCGGAGAACGATTTTTCGGAGTTACTGGCGACTTTTGTCAATGATATCTCTGAGAATTAAGCTCAGAATACAAAAATGAACTGCGGCACAATAAAACACTTCACAATGGCCGTTCTTTTGATCATGCACGATGTGGTGATTCATTTGTGTGTAGCCTTAAGGATTCTGAAGCTTCTTTTGGTTTGACTTCGTTTATGAGAAAATTTTCGCTTTGCAATTCTGAAATATTCTTTACTTTTGACATAGTCATCTCAGCTCCGTCACCAATTTCAACTGCGATCACAAGTGCTTTCTCGTGACATTCTTCGCTTTGAAATATTCACAGAGAAATCGAAATACAGTTCCTAGGTTCTTAACATTTTTCAATTGCTCTGTCCCTAATTTTAACTGTGATCGCGATTGTTTTCTCAAGAAACTCTTACATGTTATAGACGGTAAAAGGACCATCCTTCTACACCAAGATGCTTAGTGTAGAAATAGCAAACTTTTGAATTTTCACATAACGTTCGTTAAAGCGAGAGATTGCACTTCTTCAAAGGGCGCTGAAACACTTGAAACAACTGCAAAATTTCAACAGTGCCATTGGTAGAAAGTAGAGGAGCTTCGCTACTTTGCAGAGTTATTAGTTTTCTTAGCGTAGATAGCAAAGTGTTTTAATCCAAGCGATTAGAATTTGCCAAATTTCGTATCAATTTTACATAATCAATAAACGACAAAACTCGTCTTTTTGCTTTTTTCGAATTTCTCGAAGATTATAAATTTTTAAAAAATGACAATTTAATGATATTGATATTTCCACAAAGTTCCTTTTTAGCAAAGTACCAGGATTTTCGACTTTTCAAGGCTGATCAGTTATTCTCGGCGATATTCACAGTCAGTTGCACTCACCACGCCAACGAGAAACAAAATGCTGAAGTTGATTCATAAGTTCGTATAGGAAAATCGTTGTTTACAATATTTGCCTAATTAACATAAGTGATACAATTTCTGATGGGGTACAAAAACGTTAGTTCTGAAAATTGAAAGAGTGTTATGCCGCAAAATGTAACAACTAACGCAAAATGTAACAACTTGTGACGCAAAATGTGAATTTAATCGGAATTGTAACAACTTTTGACGCAAAATGTGATAATTTCTTTAACTTGAATTGTAACAACTTCTTTCACGAAATGTAACAACGCAAAATGTAACAACTCTGGTTTTAATATGTAAAGAAGGACATTCAGACATACTGGCGTTCTTCTCAAGCTTACCAATTCCTGTAAGTCAAATTATACAAACCTGCTGGTCACATGACTGGTTCTAAATCTTCTCAAGTTGACTTGAAAAGTTACGTTGCTTTAAAAGAATTCGTGTTTGTCATACAAAGTCCGTATCTTTCTGTTCGTGCTCTAGGGACGGACAGCAACTTTACATCTTTTAACGCTGAACAAACAACAACAAATACTCCGCACGAATAATTACTACCACCAGTCAGTCACAGTTGAAGAGGTTAGAAGTCTCATGACTTTTAAAGAAAATTGTTCGTCCACTACCTTTGCACAAACAACTGGTCACCTACAAGACGTGGTAATTTACGAGAAGTGGTTGCTAGGGAAGATTTGACTGTAAAAGATGAAATCATTTGGTTTCGAAAGGCCGACCTCTTTTCTCGAATTGGACTATTTTGGAGCACATAAAATGTAGGGTGTAGCTATAGAGCAACTCGTTTTTCCTTGTTAAAAGGTTAATTCAATTTAATTTTTGACTTAACACTTTTAGCTTTTTGGCTAGTCTTTACTGTAACTGTCACTCTGTTTGTGTTTTTTGTACTATGATGGGAAAAGCAACAGTACTTTGTAAGTAAAAGCAATCGAAAGTAAGAAGTAGAAGTCGTTTAAGTAACCATTGTACCAGAGATAAAACTTTCGAAACTCCTCCTGCATGTATGTAGTGTTGATGGCAAGGAAGACACTACAAAATGTGACAACTTAAAAGTTGACACATTTTGAGTTAAAAAATTGTTACATTTCGCGTTAAAGAAATTGTTACATTTTGCGACAAAAGTTGTTACAATTCGCGTTAATGTTCCATTTTGCGTCAAACGTTGTTACATTTTGGTTAACCTTTTGCGGCGTAACTAAGGGCAACGCACGATTAAGAGGCCCTGCGCCTAAGAAACGACCGATGATTTCCGGCTAAAAAATAAAATCGGTCGATTTTTATCTCCCAAGCAGAGGTTACCGAATACTATTTAAAAATGAATTTCTTTTGTTTCAGTTTCGCTTTAAACCAAAAACATCGAGCCGCAAACTTTTTCCCTCTGATAGCAGCAAAATCAGGCCGAAAATAAGCCCCCGCAAAAAACTGTTCAGAAATTACTATCGCAAAGCAAAATAATGAGAAAACTACACAGTGTTGAAGAAAGAGGCCTTTAATGCAATATCATTCGATAAACATCAAAAAACTGCCGAAGCGATTAAAAAATAAAGTTTCAAATATTGCATACTAAATTAGATGGAGCGTTGGAGCGGATTTTAAAATAATTATTTCTCACAAGTTCAACGCTTTTGAAAGCAATCACAGTGATGAATCAGACATTGGAGGGATATACATCACGTTTCTGGAAAAACATTTTTCGGCCAAAGTATATTGACCTTGTACAAAGCGTTCAAAGTTACCGTGTTTACCGTTGTCCTGCTGCTTCGGCGAAACACTTCTCTTTTGCCAATACGGCCGTGGATGGCGTGTTAAGAGTGCCTGCCTGTAAAAATCAGACAAATTCTTAATTTCGCGGCAAGGGTCGAAAATTCGATTTCGCTCATATTCTTATGGTAGACAGGCTAGGGCATGACAAAAACTACTGGATGGTTTTTTTGGCAAACTATCCTTTTATTTCAAAGAAATATGCAAATTACCAAATTCCGTTAAAATCGTCATTTGACACACCATTTTATCAAGCAAGTTTGATAGCCTCGCATGCAAAACCACATAATTCTTCCGTCTTTAAAACACTCAAATATTTTTTGTGCAATGTTTAAATGTGTACTGGGTTGATTTTAGGGAATGTTGCGTTGTCTTTTTGGGTGCAAAATAATTGAATTTCGAAGACATGTATTTCATTCACTTAAAAGTACTTCGTGAATATAATTAATTTTCACCATGTGCGAAACCTTCAAATGGATCAAGCTTCTGGTGGTTGAATCGCAGAAGGATGGTCTACGGAATCCTGTAAAAATTTCTCTGGGCAAATGATTGTGAGCGACGCGAGAGCTTTTCAAAGTACGTCAAAAATGCAAATATTTGACCATCCGTCGTGAAATTTCAATTTACGCGTTACACGTATATTTTAGCATGTGCCACATGACTTGACCTATAATAAGTTGAAATAGACACAGAGCTGATAATTTCGAAATGTTCTAACCTTTTTTGTTGTAAAAGGCAGGTCCAAAGCCGATTTGACGAGTTTCTAGTAGATCTCTCACCATTCGTCGCACATAAAGCAGAAGTTTGCTTTTGTTTACACAAGGTTAACGTCCGATGTACATCACCTACTGTCAACCTATTATTGGTCGAATACTATGAATCTGTGACTATCTTTCTGCGCTTATGAACATCACTGCATCTAAGTCTAAAACGGCTGAGTCATTTGCTTTACGCTTCGCCAAAATATCGCGTTTGATCGATTGCTGACCATTGCTGATAAGCGTGTCGGCGCAGCACAATCTTACAGCCGTTATTTGTTCGTCACGTAATGCTGTCACGGCATATGCTGCACATTTTGATCTATTTTGTATAGAGTACTCTCAGGATAAGGGAGACAATTTAATCATTGTTCATCTGTTTGTTCATATACATAATAATATGTGTATATTTATAAAATCGTGTTCTATAGTGTACGTGGCGTCGGTCCAAATCACGTTTGTTGTACGTTCTGACGTTTCAGACAACAGCTGATAAAGCTAGTGCCTGTACTCACTAGAATTTTAAGAAAATCGCCATAAACAAATTATACAGTCAATGAAGCAAGAGCTAGCTGAAATAAAAATAGGAAATCACGACGTGTCTAATTCGTGAGAAAAACAGACTAAATTTAATTAGTAATTACGTGAGTAAATAGCTCTGGCCATGCCATTTTATTTGGCGTACTTTGTTTGCTCAGTGGCGAGGCATTGGTATGTAACAGAAAATAGTGGACTGTTTTCAATACAGTGCAAAATTATCGTCAGTAAAATATTGTAAATAAAACACCTATTGACCGGTTACCTCCGCGGCCACCATTGGGTCATTCTGATAAGGGTTTCATTATTGTCTCTACCCCTATAAAGCGGCCACCCAAAATTTAAGAACTTTGTTTTGGAAAGGGCGATGGCAGATAAGAGTCTGAAATTGAAGGTGCATGACGAGTGATAATTCAAACACACGTCTATCATGATTGTCTTGAATTGACTCCATGTTCACCAAGAAATTTATAACCCGACAGTGAAAAATTAAATATGCAAGGTACACCAACCTCTATTTAAGCGGCTAGCCCCATTAAGCGGTCACCACCCATTTCCCCGAGGGTAACCCACCGTATTACATGTAAACCAAAAATAATTGCATAGCGCGAAAAGACCTAGGTATGAGTTGAGCGTTACAGTATTACGTAGGGCATGTAGGTAGCGGTGGTCGAGTAAAAGATAACAACAGGGGCAATGGTAAACTATTCATTCTTTTCATTTCTTAATTCAATCTCTTCCTACTCAACACGATTGTGTGCTCCCAGTGATTCCAAGCCTTACGGAGCCTTACGTATTAGGATAGAAATTGTCCTACCCCTACCCCCTAAAATGGGATGACAGCATTGCGTGACGAACAAGGAACCGCTGCAAGCAAGGATTCAAGCCATCAAACCATGATGATGAAACGTAATGTTTTGGTGTAGTGCAAAGCAAGCAACTATCTACAAATGACTTAGCCGTTTTTGACTTAGATGCAGTGGTGATCATATGTGTCGAAAGAAGGTCACAGATTCATGGTATTCGACCGTTAAATAAGTTGACAGTTGGCGATGTACATCGGACGTTATGTAAACAAAAGCAAACTTCTGCTTTATGTGCGACGAATGGTGAGAGAAACACATCAAATCGGCTTTGGACCTGCCTTTTACAGCAAATAAGGTTAGAACATTTCGAAATTATCAGCTCTGTGTCTATTTCAACTTAACATACGTCAAGTCATGTGGCGCATGCTAAAATATACGTCTAACCCGTAAGTTGAAATTTGACGACGGATGGTCAAATATTTGCATTTTTGACGTACTTTGAAAAGCTCTCGCGTCCCTCACAATCATTTGCCCAAAGAAATTTTTAAAGGATTCTGTAGACCATCCTTCTGCGATTCAACCACCAGAAGCTTGATCCATTTGAAGGTTTCGCACATGGTGAAAATTAATTATATTCACGAAGTACTTTTAAGTGAATGAAATACATGTCTTCGAAATTTAATTATTTTGCACCCAAAAAGACAACGCAACATTCCCTAAAATCAACCCAGTACACATTTAAACATTGCACAAAAATATTTGAGTGTTTTAAAGACGGAAGAATGATGTGGTTTTGCATGCGAGGCTCTCAAACTTGTGTTAAAAAAATGGTGCGTTGAATGACGATTTTAACGGAATTTGGTAATTTGCATATTTCTTTGAAATAAAAGGATATTTTGCCAAAAAAAACTGTCCAGTAGTTTTTGTCATGCCCTAGCCTATCTACCATGAAAATGTGAGCGAAATCGAATTTTCGACCCTTGCCGAGTTATTTTCCATTTTTATGGACAGGGACTCTTAAACGCCACTTTAAACCTTGCTAGGCATCCAAAGACCATCCTAAGTAGAAGGACGTAGAATTAAAAGAGAAAGGAAGATGAAAAATACGCAGAAAAAGAAAATAACTCGAAATTACCATCTGCTAACGAAAGTTGAATCTGGAAAATGTCGTGGCGTGACAGCGGCCAATGACGTCATTTGTATAAATAGCGGCGGAATCCAAACGAATGCACAAATAGGAAAACAATTTTTCACGGCCACCGTTTAGTGGAACATTGTTATGTTATTTTTCACAAACGATGGTCACTCAAAAAGAAAAACTTCCCCAACCGCCACATCGTTTTGGCCGCGGCGTGATCTGAGTTATGGGGTCACGACTGGATCCCCAGCCGCTGACCGCCCGAAGGACATTGCAGACTCGTTTTCCCACTCTCTTGCGGCTTGACGTGACAAATGACGTCAATGGCCGCTGTCACGCGACGACATTTTCCAGATTCAACTTTCATTAGTAGATGGTAATTTCGAGTTATTTTATTTTTCTGCGTATTTTTCATCTTCCTTTCCCTTTCAATTCTACATCCTTCTACTCAGGATGGTCTTTGAATGCCTAGCAAGGTTTAAAGTGGCGTTGAACACGCTATCCACGGCCGTATTGGCAAAAGAGAAGTGTTTCGCCGAAGTAGCAGGACAACGGTAAACACGGTAACTTTGAACGCTTTGTACAAGGTCAATATACTTTGGCCGAAAAATGTTTTTCCAGAAACGTGATGTGTATCCTCCAATGTCTAATTCATCACTGTGATTGCTTTCAAACGCGTTGAACTTTTGAGAAATAATTATTTTTAAATCAGCTCCAACGCTCCATCCAATTTAGTATGCAATATTTGAAACTTTATTTTTTAATCGCTTCGGCAGTTTTCTGATGTTTATCGAATGATATTGCATTAAAAGGCCTCTTTCTTCAACACTGTGTAGTTTTCTCATTATTTTGCTTTGCGATAGTAATTTCTGAACAGTTTTTTGCGGGGGCTTATTTTCGGCCTGATTTTGCTGCTATCAGAGGGGAAAAGTTTGCTGCTCAATGTTTTTGGTTTAAAGCGAAACTGAAACAAAAGAAATTCATTTTTAAATAGTATTCGGTAACCACTACTTGGGAGATAAAAATCGGCCGATTTTATTTTTTAGCCGGAAATCATCGGTCGTTTCTTAGGCGCAGGGCCTCTTTTAAGAGTTAAAACTGTCCCAAGGAATTTGAGCCCGATCTATTGAATACTTTTTATGCGATGCGGAATCTCAAAATTTTACAAAGAATGTATGAGCTCATTAGCGCTTTTACCACTCAGAAATGTTGTAGGTGTTAAAAGCCAATCTCTCCTCGAATATTACACCCAGCACCAAAAATTCAAAAATTAATAAGTTTCACAAAGCTCTTTAAATGTTTTTAGTCAATTCGTGTATAGCGTGATGCCTTCTCCGCGAAAAGATGTATGTTAATGAGGAAAAATGTAAACAATGACGTCTGCCGAACGATTCACCTATTCCTTGCGTGACGTAAATTGCACTCAATTAAGTTCAATATACACTGTTGGCTTTTCAAACTCTGAAAATACCGGAAATGTTGAAAATTAGAAGTGAAATTAGAAAATTAAAATTTACGGGTACAGCATTGTTGAAAAAGATGAAAAGATTTTATTTTATTTCTTAGAAAAAGAATAATGAACTTCAGATCACCGTTGCTATGGTTATATAATAACTGCGCCTTTCCCAGCTAAGCTTTTGTCGTTTGTGTTCGTAAAACTGGCATATTATGCTTCTAGCTTATGCCCGAATTATTCTCGTTTCTCTAAGTTATGTTACTCGCATCAAAATTATGCTACTTGGTTTTTAAGTAAAGTAAGGACAGAATAGGGTGAATAAAGACAAAACAAGGAATAACGCCGTTTGGAACCGCCGTTTTCTACATTTCTAAACATCCTGGCTTGATTTTGTACTAATTTCCGCTATTTCTTGACTTTTTAAGAAAATAGTGAAATCCAAGATGGCGGTTCCAATATGGCGGGTCAAATGACGTCATATGACGTCATAATGAACAAAAATGGCATCACCTTGTAGAGCAAGCTTAGGGCTATCTAATCTATGTAAATCTATTTTTTTTGTGCCTTGACAGAACGAAAACCAAGGGTAGAGGTTCCATCAACCCTTCCTCCCCCTCCCCCCCCCCCCCCCCTCCTTGGACAAAGGTGGGAGTATGAATTGGGTTAATTCGCTCTTAAGACGGTTTCAATAAATGCTCCCAAGTTGAGGCTCTCTGTACGACATTGTAAGTTGCTGAACTATCTGAACTGGCACTTGTAAAGTATTCAGATCGACGACAAGATCTTAGAGCTCAGTCAGCTCACTACCGAGCGTATGCGCGGGGCCTAAGACCAATAAACATCACACCGACTCCAGGCGGCCCGGAGACAACAGTAACATAAGTTTTAGAAATAGAACAAGTAAAAAGAAGTTCATTAGAAACTAACTTATGTTATTTCGTGAAGGTCAGAACTCAGAAAAGTCAGATTATGCTAGCAGTGCTAATTTGAGATAAAAGCTAAAAATTATGCTCGGTTTGCTAAATTATGTCAAAATTATGCTAGCACGATCGACAAAAACCTATTCCCAGCGAAAGTGAAATTATTTGGTATTTCATTGGTGTTTATATAATAAATAGAACATGACATAACCGCTTGGAGATACGAAACTTCTCTTCTCGTGTTGATCATGACAAAAAGTTCACAAGTTCGCTGCGCTCACTAGTGAAATATTTTTCAACACTCGGAGAGAAATTTTGTATCTCCGCGCGGCTATGTAATATCCTCTATATATCTCGCCACGTCATGCCAAGTGATTTCGTAAGTCTTAGAATACTTCCCAACTTCTTTCTCTTATTTAGAATTGTTTTCCGCTCCTGGCAGGATGTCCAATTATCCACAACATTATTTTTGTGAAGGAAGCTCTCTACAGAGAACTGTTGCTTTTTTTCTAATCCTTCGATCCATATAATTTGAGTCATTTTGCACAGTGCATCACATGTACTTTACACGGAAAAATATTGCAAAAATACTACTGTAGATTAATGTTGCACGCTCTCTCATTTGCTAGCTACAAGTACCAATTTTCTACAGACACAACAATCACGCCCGGCTAATGCTAATGAAGGCTAGCTCGCGCTTTTATAAATATATATTAAAGGCGTTAAGCCACGCTAACTTAAATGTTTTTCATTAATATACTGGCTGCAAACTTTAAATGACAATGAAGTGTTCGTTTACTGATGCAGTTGCCGCTACATACTGGATTATTACTTAGCTCTTATTAACCGAGCAGGAGGTCTGTATGGGAGAATCTTGACCGAGGTCGTGAGTACAGACCGAACGCAGTGAGGTCTGTACACACGACCGAGGTCAAGATTCTCCCATACAGATCGACTTAGCTCGGTTAATAAGATGTTTATTATATGGCAAAGAAGAAAAATTTAATTCGTTTAATGTAACTGGTTTGCTGACATTTTACTTGCGAACGGCGATGAGCTTAACTTAAACCTGCCCGGCGAAATTTGCTCATCCTCTTTACTTTTTTTTGTCATCAGGCTTTTTGGCACTTCCATAAATGATTGAGAAGAAAATAAAAGGAAATGGTGACATTTTGGATTTTAGTTTGCTACTTTTTCAACCCAAAATGAAACCGGTCTAGATGCCGGTCTAGATGGGAAAATCTAGACCGCGGTCAATATCGATTTCAGCCAATCAAATTCGTGAATTCGGTAGTTCCCAGTCCTTGTGAGACACAGCCATATAATAATATTCCATATTATTCTACAACTGTTTTCACTGTAACTGAGTTCTCAGCTAACCTACGGCTACTAACCCAGTATTCAAGTTTGGCTTCGTTTGAATTCATCCTCATTCACGTTTGATCATCTTACACAAGCTTGCTTTTTTAGTACAGTTTACTGTAGTTTGGTTTATAGTACACCTTTTGCTGTTTATTTACAGAAAATAAACATTCATTTGTGTCCAAGTTTCTTTCATTATGATCATTAAACTCTCATTAACACCAATATGACCTTCATTTGCGCGTAAGGAACGTTCAAGAAAAACATTTACGTATGCATTAACATTCAAAATCATCAAAAGAAAAACAATACCTTCATTTGACATTCATTGACTGTAAATGTATTTTCATTTTGGTCGAAAAAAAATTCGTTGTCACGAAACGACAATCATTTACACTTTACGACATTCAGTTTTCAACAAAAGACTTTCAATAACACAATTTGCATGAGAACTAACATTCAATTGCATTATTATGCAACCATATACATGAAGGTAACAATCTTTAATGCGGCGAGACAAACATTACAGCCATAATAACATTTATTTTTGAAAGATAGAATATCAAATTCGCTGAACGATTTATCCTTCAATTGCCTCACTAGTAAATAGTAAATAGTCTTCGTTGACATCTTCAAAAGCCCTGGCTATCCTTTCGCGGTGTTCAAATGCGATTCTATTTCTTCGTGGCATTTCTGGACAAATCGAACTGTCACTACATGTACATGTACATGTATGTCACACGGATACTGTAGTGCGCCCTCTGAGTTGTACGCAAAAAGTTTCGTAAGTGGCCGAATTTATATCTGCAAGGGGAGGATTGTGAAATTATGATTTGAAAAAAGTACATATGGTCCCTTGTTCTATAATCAAATTTTCGAGGAAAATTGGGCGAGATATCTCTGTTCAAAAGAATTACGCTAATGAGCGATTGTTTTCTCTTAACGTTAGGTGAAAACACGGTAATGTATGTCTCACCGCATTTAAGATTGTTACCTTCATGGATATGGTTGCATAATAATGCAATTGAATGTTAGTTCTCATGCAAATTGTGTTATTGAAAGTCTTTTGTTGAAAACTGAATGTCGTAAAGTGTAAATGATTGTCGTTTCGTGACAACGAAATGAAAATGAAAATACATTTACAGTCAATGAATGTCAAATGAAGGTATTGTTTTTCTTTTGATGATTTTGAATGTTAATGCATACGTAAATGTTTTTCTTGAACGTTCCTTACGCGCAAATGAAGGTCATATTGGTGTTAATGAGAGTTTAATGATCATAATGAAAGAAACTTGGACACAAATGAATGTTTATTTTCTGTAAATGAACAGCAAAAGGTGTAGTCAATGGTATGTGACAGAATAGACTAAAAATAATAGAAAAAAGATTTACACGTTTTTGGTTATGTCAAATCCTCTAAACAGGATTATATTCTGATATCCATTGGCAACCAGCACCCCTCCGCGGCCTTTTGCGTTAAAATGAGCTGTCAGTGACGTCACAAGATCATTGTTGAGGTAGATATTGACGCTTTTGTCTGAAGAGACTTCAACACGGACAGTGAACCAAACTCCGCCGCTTGGACTGCCATTGGGACAGGAGCCTGAGGCAGATCCTGACCACGCTCCATTTAAAACGTACCCGAGTTGGAAGCAGATGTCTTGTCTGTGTGGTCTAAGTAGATTCAAAGACAAAATCAATTACTTTTTAATTCTTTTAACAATTGAAAGTCTAAACCATGCCTGAGTGCAAATTGCAGTTGTTTTCTGCAGTCGACCATTACTCAATTTTCTCACCAAATGACTTTTTTTACTGGCCATGTTATCTAGTCATGGATATTTTTCCATGCTGGAGTGGTTTTTCTTTCTCACTCTCCACTGAGGCCAGGAGATCGCTCGGCGCATGGACTCGCTTTGTTTGTTGAGAGGGAAAGTCATCTTAATCGGTTTGGAGGTCTGGAACCTTGGAGATTCGCCCTTTTGGTCAGTTTAAAACTTGCTTTTGTGTTAGTAATTTCTATCCTCTGATTCAAGAATTTTCTAAGTACAACGAATGATTGAAGATGTTTGTAATAACTAAAGTCCTAAGAACACAGACGTACACAAAATGTGGATTTTGACTCATTTCTATTCTAAAACTAGTTATTTACAGTCAAACCGGTATTAGGCGGACGCCATATTAAGCAAACACCCTTTATTAAGCCGATAGCAGCACAAGTTCCATTTTTTCCCCCTCAAATTTACAACGGCAACCCTGGAGCCAGTGTTTACTGCCCATTGTGGAGAGGAGGTTATTATTCAACGCCTTCCAAACTAAAATGTGGCATTCCAATTTGGAACAATTCCGAAGGGTACTGGTATTTGATGCCGAAAAAGTTTGTGTTTCCGAAAGGTTTTGGCTTATTGGAAGGAGAAAAAGAAGTGTTCAGTTGAGTCCGCCAGGGACAATACATCCAATTTCACCAAAATGTACAATTTAATGTAAAAAAGATCGTGCACCCATCGCGCTTTCCTTTTTTGAGAGATTAAGATTTTCTGATCTCCCGGCCCACAACTTATCAGAATAAAACGGTCATCTATCTATGATTCTAAAAGGATCCAGAATTTCTGATCCCCCAAGATTTTAATAGATTCAAAAAACTGATCCCCAGTCCACAACCTGTCAGAGCAAAACAGTCATCTACTTATAATTCTAAATGCATTCAGAATTTCTGATCCCCATCACTTCACGGGACAAAAACGGCTATCTGTTCATGGTTCTAAAAGTATTGCGAATTTCTGATCCCCCTCCCCCACCAAATCTGCTAACATGATAGAAAGAGCTGTCGATTTATAATTCTACAACAATTCAGAATTTCTGATCCCACATGACTTAGGGATTCAAAAATTCTGATCCCCCAGCGCATAACTTATCAGAACAAAACGGTCATCTACCTATAATTCTTAAAAGGATTCAGAATTTCTGATCCCCCTTATCAGGTGACAGGACAGAAATAGCCGTCTATTTATAATTCACAAGAAATTAACTAGATGTCTGATAGCTAAAAAGTAACGATTGGATAGTAACTTTAAACACATTACAGACAAAATGGATCACAGAGTAAAGGGCATCAGAAAAGTACACAAATGAAATATTCACAGATAGGTCATTATTTATAACGATTTAAAACCACGCCAAAGGATCGAGACAAAAATTGCAGTTTCATGCCGGACAGTGAAAGGTTTTATTTTCAATTCAAAAAGATATGAATTTAGGCTACAGAATTACAAGCTGTTATTTAAAGTTCACATCAAAGATAACAAGAATTTTAATCAGGACTCAGCTGCCGTCTGCGCCACCTCCGTTTTCTGCTTTAATGTGTTCGTTTCGGATTGACGGCCGCTATTCTTGCCTTTTTTTTCCCTCTGCTCTGCAATGAAGCAATTGAAGCTAAATATTTTTATAAATAGCGATAGAATTAACATTGTTTTTCATTAATCAATTGATCGGGAGTGTATTCTTTTGTAAAGAATAAAGAGCAGTATGTAGGCAATGCGGTAGTGAAGTGTATCCAGCGTGATCTGTAGCTTCAAATCAATTCAGTGTAAACTTTAAGTTACCTCTTCAAAAAGCACACTAACAAGCTATTATGCAAGCATTTCATACATAGGAAATGCGTGTGAATAATTTCCTCGTTGCGGGTGCTAATAAAATCAGGAGAACAAACGTTTTTCTTGTGTTTCAGTGATCGCGAAATAAATATAACAACGAAATTTCTTCAGCCACAACATTGATTTCGATTCAAAGATTGAGCAGCTAACTTTAATGTTGAGCAACAATTATGATATACTTACTTTTCTGCGACTTGCCTTTCTTTCACCGAAGCAATCAAGATACTCATTTGAACTTGGACAAATCATTCCATGTTTCTTGCTGCTATTGACAATGTTGGATTCGAAATTGCGCGCAAATAACCGACTACTTTGGAAAGGGAATCTGCTGGTCAAAAGTATTCATTTATCGGATTCACCGAAGGATTATGGGATCGGACGGAAACACCAAAATGGCGGGCAAAGATCGTGGTGAATGTTGTTAGGATTCGATAACAAAGCTCTCTGTTATTTTATAGCCTTGCTCTACGTTGGAAAGCAGTCACAAGTTGTTTACAGATGTCCGTTGTTATTCCAGTTGTGTCAAATCCCAGTAAAGGTGGAAAAGTATGAAGTGTCGTCGGCAAAACAGTGTGGCAATCAAACTATTTGCCAGCAGCTGGCGGTTTCTCTTACACTCGTCAGGTTTACAGAAAGCTTATGGTCCCTGCAGCTTTCCAAGGTAAACTGATTTTCTTGCGTAATTTGTGAAGGTTCTTGAAATACTGGAAACGTTCTGGCCGGTTAAATTGATCGTGGAAGATTACAGAAGATGTAGATGCTTTAACACACTGTTAAATCTTGTTGATTTCGTGAATGCAAATGTTCATTTCCTAAAGGAGTTATGAAAGCAACTGTATTCAACACAACAATATACGAACAATTTCGCGTTGGGAAAATCATTCATTGTAAAAGTACAATAAGTGCAATAAATGTGAGCTCGTGTAGTTTACATATACTTCATATAGCTAGTGTATACTACGATTATCAGTTGAGTAAGGCGGACGAAAGTTTAGTCACCAAGTTTCAACGTAAAAATCGTGTTGTTGTCACGAGCAACTGGCTCCGTATCCATTGGCAACTTGTCGGCCTTTGACGTCAATTGACAGCAAAGCGCGCGAAATTGTAGGCGACGCGACAGCCGACCAACGGCTGTTGATATTGTTACCAACGGAAACGAGGTAAGTTGCCCGTGACAACAACACAATTTTACGTTAAAACTTGGTGACCAAACTTTCGTCCCGCCTTACTCAACTGATAACCGTAGTATCTTGTCTAGGATCAAGTGGGCATACATGTATTTATTATACAACAACTAAAACACAAGATATCAAAAAGCAACATCCTTCACCTTTTTGATTTTCAGGTTGATGGTGGTGCTCTTGAGGTTATGTTAGATGTGCATATTACATTATCAAGACCTTTTGTTTGCCACTTATTACTTGAGTTGCAAAAGACTGATGTTATTTTTATTAGGGTGGTTGAAGTTCTCTTTAATTGGGCAGTATTTCAAAGGTTTTTTTTATAAATTGGCATTTCGTTATGCAAATAGAGGTTATTTAGAACAGCAGATATAATTCACAGCTAGGTTACGGAAAATTACTTTTAGCCACTTCCAGAAATTTGTACATAAGACTTACCATAATTTGAAAAACACATGATTCATGGATAAAATTAATTGAAAAAAATACTTTCATGAAGAAATTAAAGTAATTGAAATTTGAAATTCATTTCAAGAATATTTTGTGCTTTTCCTGTCGCGAAATCTGTTTACATTTCATGAAAATTTACTGAAGAATGTAAACATTTACTAGACTCCAATTTAAGTAGCTGAGAAGTGTTTCAAACAGGATTTTTGAAAGATATATGTTAAATTTAAGTAAGTTTTGTGATAAATCGCAACATAATGGAAACTCATTTCCAGCCAGACTTTGTCCTCCTTTTGCATCTGGATGTGCCTGGTTTTTGGTATTAAATTTTAATGTACAACTGTAGCAGGTTTAGATAAAACTATGAGTTATTTATACATTTTCCTATGTAAATACAGAGATTTCACTTAGGTTTAGGATTTGAAGAGCAGGTATCAAAGTTCAATATAAATGAGTAATGAAGAGTTTTCAATAGTTAGCTATATTTTCACCACCTGTGACTAAGAAAGCTTTTGGCTAGGTTAATATTAAAGTGCTACGTGTACATGAGTGATGGATAATTTTTAGAATGGCTGCTATCTTTTTACTATCTCTGGCTTTTGGGTAGGTTATCACAGTGTGATATGAGTGATGGGTAGTTTTCAGATAGGCTATCTTTTTACTAACTACAGCAGAGGTAGGTTTCAGATAGGATAGTGTTTTATTGTTCAATATAAGGACTAGTCTTCAGATAGCCTAGTTTTTGGCTTACTACAGTAGTGGTGGTTTTTGGATAGACAAGTTAGTGGATAGCTAGGCCATCTAAGTATCTGTTGAATATCTATACAGGAAGCTAGTTTTTAGCTAGTCTATCTATTTCCTAACTATCTGATGGATAGATATTAGTTAACTTTAAGCCATGCCAAAGATAGCTATCCTCTATCTACAAAACCTCTTGGATAGAAAAAAGATAGAGATTTTCATCCATCAACCAGGAATGAGATAGTTGCAAGTAGCATGAAGTTAGTAATAAACTACATGTAGTAATAAGATATGATCGTTTTTGGGAGGGCTTCTTTAACTGAGGACAGCAAACTATTGCCAGCTACCAGGAAACATCTCCAAGATGAGTGTGCCAAATTAAAAAAGAAAGAATAGAATTGCTTGTAGCATTAGCTACAATACTTGCATCCATATCTGTCAGATCTTTATAAAAACAATTTTACCCACACCCTTCTCCTTTGAGCATGGTTAAACTGGTTGCGTAACTGAAGTGTAAATGAACTGGTAGCCCACTCAAAAAGTTAGACTGAAGATGTAAAAACATGTTGGGCAAAGCTAAAGTCCATGGCCGCTGCTATATGACAACAGGTTTTTGGAGGACACTGTATACATGTATGTAGAGTACATTGACCCACTTAAATGTATCAACTGCAAATTTAAATGTACATGTAAATTGCAGTCTTTAAATTGTCATCCCTGTAATGTACTGTAGTGTTCCTGGACGCTCTTTTTGTTTGATAACAGTGAGGTGCCTTGTTTCCATGTTAAACAGAAATTGTTAGAAATTTTTCCTTCACACAAGGTGAGCTAATTCTGACAGAGAAAGTGGAGTCTGCATTTATGCCTACAGTTGTGCAGTTTGAGTAATCTCACTTTTTTGGTCAATTCTGAACTTTCCTATCCTCTTAGGTACTGTTTGATACTGTTTTTTTAGACTTACAGCTACTGTAATTTTGAAGTGCATAGATCATTGTAATACAATGTGTGATGTTTACAGTTACTTATATTAATAGACTGCTGTGAAGAAACTTGTTCTTCATCACTCTCAGTATAATCGGAGTGTATGGAATCTGTTAAGAATTATGCTATATTTGTATAAAATTTCTAATTGAATATTGTTATCAAGAAAAAATATTTTGATTAGACATTGTTCAGGCAGGCAGCAAGATCTAAACCCTGTCTTCAATGTTATGATTTAATGTGGCTACATTGGATGTAACACTGGCTTTGCTGCAGGGGATCAGAAATTCTGAATCTTCTCCTGTGTTCTTTGGGGGATCAGAAACTCTGAACCCTTTCTAGAGTTCTTTAGGGGATCAGAAATTCTGAACCCTTTCTAGTGTTCTTTGGGGGATCAGAAATTCTGAACCCTTTCTAGTGTTCTTTGGGGGATCAGAAATTCTGAACCCTTTCTAGTGTTCTTTGGGGGATCAGAAATTCTGAACCCTTTTTAGTGTTCTTTGGGGGATCAGAAATTCTGAACCTTTTCTAATGTTCTTTGGGAGATCAGAAATTCTAAAGCCTTTCTAGTGTTCTTTGGGGAATCATAAATTTTGAATCCTCTCTTGTGTTGTTTGGGGATCAGAAATTTTGAATCGTTTTCTATGGAGGTACCTCTCGAGACGAAATTCAAAAAAATCATTTGGTGTCTTATGCGTGACTTAAACATTACATTTCAGTTCAAATAAAGAGTAGGAAATTGCTTGGAAGAATTTTTTAATTCCTTGGAAACAGGGAAACTTTTCCTCTGAGTTTTAACACCAGTTTAAGATTCTTAGTATATTGCAAAAATCGTCTTTCGAATTAAATGGCAATCATAGACTTCCGTCTAAGCTCCACGTTTCACTTTAGGCCAATTTTGCACTCATTTCCAACGGAACTTCCAAGCCTGCAACGTAAAAATAACTTTTCTCCGAGACAGGATTCTATTTTACACCGAAAAAGTAGCCATTTTTGAAGTGGTTCTTAGTATTTACTCTGAATTTTATCAAATTGGAACACCACATTTTAGTTTGGAAGGCGTTATTCTCACTACATGCATAATTAGCGCATCGCGGAAGTTGATTTACTCCCTCAAATTCCACCATGCTTTTATGCCCTAAGGCGGGCATGATGCTTTGTGGTCTCTTCATTTAAATTACCGGGTTTTGCCTTCGGTGATCATTGTCATTTTTCCGGCGTTCCGGTGGAGGAAGGTTTTGTCGCCCCACCCTCCTCCCCTGGTGCCGGTTGACGGTGCTACCCTCGTTTCTCGCTGCATACCTTAGCTGCCTTAGTAGTCGCGGACTCCTCCCATAACTTAGTCTACCGCGATGTGGTAATAGGTATGCATTGAGGATATATCACAATTCTCTCAACTGGGACAAAAATATGTGGCCGCTATAGAAAGGTGGTCGTTGTAAGGAGGTGGCCGCTAGTAGAGGTTCGACTGTATACCTGTGTTCAACGGACACCTTTGTTAAGCAGACGCGGACATCTTAAACCTGACTTTTGTGATCATTTCTATTGTTAAAAAGCTGTATTAAACGGACACTGCAAAAATGATGCATTTTAGCCTCTTCACGGCTAACGGTTCACATGGCAGTTCTGGGCGTGCTACACCCGCGAAATTTAACGAACGAAGGTTGCGCGACATAACATATCACGCGATTGACTTGTAAATACTCAAATTAACAAATTGACGTCCGTTTTTTTATGCGTCTGTCCTCTTATTGATAATAAATTGCGTCATAACATTGTGGAAGTGACTGTGGAACCACAAGCCGCAGGCGAGTGGTTCTGCAGTAAACTTTCACAATGTTATGACGAAATTTATCATCAACAAGAAGACAGACCCATAAAAAACTGACGTCAATTTGTGTTT
Organism: Orbicella faveolata; assembly: GCF_042242905.1. NCBI lineage: Eukaryota > Metazoa > Cnidaria > Anthozoa > Scleractinia > Merulinidae > Orbicella > Orbicella faveolata. The sequence continues at coordinate 17,219,408 of NW_028301553.1, forward strand.
TTTTACAATAACAAGATCCCAAAATGGTCAAATGCCGGGAATGAAATAATAAGGGGTAAAGACGCCGTAAACTTGCCGTAAACAAAGATAAGTGAATTTTATTCAAAATGACGGGAACATTGTCAATACCTTTTCTCGCTTTTTGATTGGCTACTTAAAAAAGTCCATAAATCTCATTGGTTAAAAAGTTGAAAGTTTGACAGCTGAAAATTGAACTTGAAAGCTTGCATAAATTAACATTTTATCCATCTGAACACTTATTGATGAAAAAATGAGCCAATCAGCGCGCTAGAAATTAGACAGTTATTGTAAAAATGTCGATTTAACAAATTGAATGTGGTTTAGCGTGGCCTTTGCTCATATCGACAACGATATGCGTCATCACAGGGGGTCAAAATGTTGTGAGCTGAAGAGCCGCAGCCGAGTGAGTCCACAACAAATTTTTGACCACTGTGATGACGCATATCGTTGTCGATAAGAGTACAGACCACGCTAAACCACATTCCATTTGTTTTTTACCACAATATCAACGTCAAAGAAATTTTTTTTCAGAGCGTGACACATTGATGCAAGCAAATTAGCCAATCAGATTGCGAGATTAGTAACAATTGTGGCGCTCAAGTGTTCCACCTAAATAAGCTAGCAGCATTGTCTGGACTGTTATCGACAACGATTAGTTGCAATTGTGGTCAAAATAATTATTTATAAAGTAATCACTGTTGTAAAATTATCCTGTCACGCAACAAACAAACTCCTCAAAATCGTTGTGAACACCCTTTCATCATCTGTATTATTTGAACATGTCCGTTTCAAATACCATGAGTTGGCTTAGAGATTCTTTGGTTGTACGTAATGCCCACTTCTTTGACAAGTGGGTAAATTGCTAGAAAATTATCGTTGGAATTGCCATAAATGGTACCGGTCATATTCAGAAGCAGACTTTATTTTCTTTAAACCTTTTAAGGTTACCGCATATCTTTAGAGGTGTGTCGCGTCCAAGCAATGTAGCGCGTTCGCTTTGAGCTGTGTATTCCTTTACCAAGAACTTTGAAATAAAATGAATTTTTGAATTTTTAATAATATTAGCACGAGAAGTGAATTGTCAAATGAGGAAATTTTGGACACTGAGCTTCCATTTTGTGCGCTTGTTTTTTTTGTCCGCTTGATCACAGAAGATTCAGCTCCAAATACAGACGTTACCTCTGCATGTTGTCTAGAATCCATGAATACAACATGTCTCAGAGCTGATACAGGATTTCATAGTTTTCCCGAAACTAAAAGTTTCACATAACTAAGGAATTTGCTACATAGTTGTTGAAGAATGTTGGATAACATCACTGAGCTTGCTGATTGGGTTTTATGATCGTGGGAGATTAAGACCAGGGACCCGTTTCTCGAAAGCCAGGAAACTTTTCGGGTCCATAAAGCCATTTGCATCTAAAAACGGCCGGAGAAGTGTATACGCCTGAAACTTCTTGTATGAACGGAACCTCTGCTCATATTAAGAATACGTGAATAAAACAGCTTTGTAATCATAAGGTTCGAGATTTTGCTATGGCTCTCTGGGTGCGAAAACTTTTCGGGACGTTCGAGAAACGGGCCCCAGACCAGTTATGGCCAACAGTCTCCAAACTAAAAAGTCAGTCAGTGTGTTTTTTTTTTCACAAATTCTTATTAAAGAACCAACCTGAAGTAAACAACGTCGAAATTGTTTTCGTCGATGACGTTGTACATCACTCCAGGGTGTCCAGAGTTCACGCCATCCACTCCAACCACATTCGTGATTTCAACTGTCATTGTATACGGTTCACCATCATTAATCTCCACTTGTGAAATAACGCGGCAGAAGCCATCAGCAGGCCAGGAACCATGATCAGCGTTCACCTCATAGAAATATGTATCGATATCGAATATTTTTGTAACAGCGACACAGGCTACCACTGTCGGAGGTTCAGCTACAGACAGACAGACAAATGAAACAGAAATTGCGTAGACGACCGATTTGTTAGTATACCTGTTTCATGGAAAGAAAATTTTTGCTGCACAGTTAACTGGATTAAAAGAAGACATTTTGTTCCTGTCAATAGTTTTTTTCACACAGTGGCAATTGTCACACAAATGGGGTGAAAAAGTATTGTTACCTCTTGCTTCATTTATGAATGCAGTTCTTCAGTCAAACGTACTCGACCCTATGTTATCATTACATTTACGCTGCCAGCAAGCTTCCATTCTTTAAACAGTGTTGTTAGCAATTATCGAATAACACCAGCCTGCTTATCAAGGTTTCTCTAATAAAAAAACGTTTTTGAATTTATATATACTGTGAAACAATCAAAGTAATCGTTACTTGCAATCATGGTTATCTTTGCAAATACCAACACTGAATTCTAATGTAGAATTTTGAAACGCATTATCGTGCGACTCGGAAAAAACGGACTTCCGTGTCAATCTTGCCCTTGCAAGGACCATTAATTTAATTTGGGAAAACGAATGGTGCTCCATTAGAGAAGTTTTCTTCTGACGGGTAGGTGGGTAATAAGATTCGTATCTTTCAAGTCTTCAGTAGCTCGTGGTACCGTTACTGGAGCAAAACAAAAGCGCCTGCTAGATGATACTCGCCCCAGACTTCTTCGCGTTTCTAAAGTGGTGAATGCACTGTAGAGTGAGAATACGTAAAAATGGAAAGCTGAGATGTCTTTAGAGTTCAGACATACCTGTGCAATCCACTCCGTCTCCAGTGTATCCAGGTTTACAGTTACAGAGAAACGATCCTGGTACGTTGGCGCATATTGCATTTTGTGAACAGTTGTGGCCGCCGATTAGACATTCCTCAATATCTGCAAAGTCGATAAAATACAATTGCCAAGTTAGCTGTCCATAACTGTTCTCCATATTATCAGTTTTACTTGCTTAAATGCAGTAAGATAAACGAGAATCATTTTAAGCGCACGTAAATAACGCGACAGTGAAAGTCCAGCGATACTGAATGAAGGCAGAATAGAGTCACGAAATTGCCGGCCAAAGAGACCACTGCTATTAACTCCTGATTTGCAAAAATATTACTCACCTAACTGGCATTTATCTCCATGGAAACCGTGAGGACAAAGGCATCGGTAGCCTTCTTCACCATATCCTGTCTGACAGGTCGAATAACTCGCACAAGGACTGGTTACACAGACATTCTGCAATGGGTACTCATTAACAATTAGATTATGAACGCGAGATTTCTATGAGGTGATAGTTGATAAGGCCGAAAAAATTCTAACTGAAATTTCCTTCGAAAAACGATTCCAACTATTTCTGGTCTGAGTATTAAACTTCACGCTTTAGACAATTCGCGCAGACTGAATTAATTGTCAATTTGACATTTGCAGTTGTGTACGCACGCTTATCAGTATCTTTCAAAACTTTCGATCTTTTTTAATTCAAGAAACCGTAAATGTCCTCCTTTTAGTCTTCTCGGGAAGTTTGTTTATTCATTTGTTTCTAAATGTTCTTTCAAAACGTCAGAGAAACGAGGAAACGTTGCAATTTTGTCGACCACACCAAGCCACTGCACACTAATAGCTGATAATTAGCAATGGCTCAGCCAATCAGATTACAGCATTTGCATTAGTATACTAGTAGAATTCTACTAATTTGTATTATTAACTCACTAACTTTCATTCACTCAGTCATTCAACAGGGGGACTTTAGATTTGAGTACGAGAACGATTTCTCAATTCTAGTTTTCGGGTTTCACATTATCACAACACATACCCATCTTTTCCCATAAGCTACCCTCTCTGCCTAAAACAAGCATGAAGAACTAGGGCTCTGGAAACGTCACAGATTTGAAAATCGAAAATCGTACTCGTACTCGATCTCGCACTCGTAGTCCAATCTAAAGCTCCCTAATATTGACAGAAAATTAATACAAAGGAGAGTGGAGCTAATTATCAACGCTAAGCTACTTTTTTTTTTCTTTTTTGGCTTATCTAAGAAATTGCCCAATTTTTTCAAGTTCTGCAAACTCTCAAGGATTCTTTCTATCACTCGTTAGTATAAATCTACTAGCGTTCTACTACGAATGTCTTCTCTGATTGGCTACGCACCCACTATCTATTAAACAATTAGATTATACGCTCATTATTTCTACCGCATGATAGTTGACGAGGGCGCAGCCCTCGTCAACCATCACGCATAGAAATCAAGAGCGAATAATCTAATTGTTTTAGTATAAATCTACTAGTCGTTCAAAACTTTATCAAAATCCTCTTCACAGACACTTCGAAAACGCCAAGAAGCGGCCCTTATTTTTTTAGCAAGGGCACACTGCCCTTGCTAAAAAAATAATAATTTTTTAATATTCTCATATTAAGTTTTTAATTGTTTCGATTTTTTCCGAGCACTTTTATCATGAGTTCCGATCCTGGCTCGCGAAAATGGGAAATCACTTCCAGTGTCACGACTTTAAATAAATTATTACTATTACTGCTAAAATTATTACCATTACTTCTAAACTTATTACTATTACTATTAGATAGTAGATAATAAACATACAAAACACGTTTCTGATATATTGACCCCTCACATCGCTGCTTCAATCTACTTACCGGAGTAACAGGTCTGTATATAAAGCCACGTCTCGCCTCCAGCTCATCAGAAGGGACTTGCAAGTGATTCTTGTCACTAAGCTCGCATAGATAAAGCTCATCTTCCGCTGGGCCGTAGTTATAGGACACACAGTTTGCTTCCAGGTAGCAATTTATCTCGCAATTTTCCTCGTTAAGTACCCGCATGCTTTTGGTGACGTGTGAGCTAAGAACCATATTTTCTATCTTTTCTCTGAATTCAATATTCCGACAGTCGTCTAAGAGAAAACAGTTACTGCATTTTTAGCTGCATAGGCGTAGTTTACAGTATATAAATTTACCGATATTGACTTAACGTAAGATCGAGATAGCGGTCTATACTTACTGCCGGGACCTCTCGACCGCGAAACCTGAAAAAGTTTTTGTGCAATGCTGATTACGTCAAACTCTAAGTCATTTGAGCCAAACTCTGACAACTCTCCACAGATCACGAATGCCTATGGTCGGACTAGCTAGAACCCCATCACAGCTGGCTTACAGACTGAAGAAGTTTCAGTTTCCCAAATTCTACTATTCGACTTCATGGTTTAATTTCTAGCGCAAGTAATGTCAGCTCGATGTTAAAAAACGCGTTTTACTTGAATTGAGATTTCTCATTACGGCCTTCTAACGGGCGAAATAACGGATTATGTTATGGTAACGCTAGAGAAAAATCACATCACAATACTGGTTTTACAACATCTAGCAATTTGGCAGGGTAAGAAGGTATGAAGCAAATTTGTTCAATTATCGCCCAGAAAGAGGGGACAAAATGTGCCTTGAAAAAGGCTAAATATTGGCGGAGAAATGGCAGTTTTTCGTTTTCACCGGAAGTAAAAGTTCACTTCTTGATTGACAGCCCTATGGCGCGTATGCAATCAACTGAGACGATTTCCGCGAGAATTACCAGTGTACGGATGTCACGAATTGACTTCTCAGTTGATCAGCCTTGTTGTTCCGACTGCTAAGCATTTTTGGTATGAGGTGTAACTCTATTAAGTTATAAGTAAACATAGACCACGTTAAAAACATAAACCAGTTCGAAAAAGCGAAAACAGCGAAGAACGAGTGAAAATACATCAATGCGTGAAGAAGCAAAAGTTCGCTACGCGGATGAAGCTGATATAGCTATCGTATAAATAGGCTCGATTACCAGCCGCTGTTCGGGAAAGGAGCCCGCGCTCCTCCCCCGAACTCACGGCTGGACTCGTGGACTTGGTATTGTTAATTTCAACCAATAAGAAATCTACCTGCCTGAATCGAGCAGGCTGCATAAATTAGCTTTCTCGCAGTAGCAAAGAAGTTGTGCGATATGAAGTGCGATCGCATTAGTGGGACATTTAACCAAATACCGTCAACCGATGAAATCTTGCCTGATCTAAACCATAGTGGCATATAAGCTCATATACAACATGCAAAATAGTCAACAGACTTATGCGTTAGAATCTATATTTGAATCATGTGGTGCCAGAATGTCAGACAACGAACAAAGTCAACAAAGAGAGGGATAAACGCAAACATCGATCTCAAGAAACAAAACACTCAGTCAAATTGAAGTGTACGGTAGTCTTCTTGAAGGGAAGCGACACCAGTCTTTGCCGAAGCCAGACAAAATGAGCCAAAGCAAACCGAACTAGCAAAACGTAAACATGCTGTCAACACCATGCACACCTTTGACATGACAGTTGCTACACCATAGTCAAACAGCTCTGCTCTACTATACTATTTTCTATAGAACACAACATGTAATGCCCTTCCGCAACAATAATGTGAAACAAAATAGGTTGGAGGGCCAAAATTAAACGAAGACATGGCGAAAACGCCACAAATTTTGCGAGCCGTTGGCGTCATGTGTGCCTGCCTATGATTGTCATCAGATGACATTTCCGGCCACCTGAAGCGCCGCAAGAATTACATTATGAAGATACGTCACAGACATGCTTTGCCGCTCACGCGTCCAGCCGTCTCTTCTCGGGGAGGAACGTAGACCGGACTCGAGAAAGCGGCGGAAATCGAGCCTATCGTATAAAGCGGGCAAAAAATTCGTGGTAATTTTGGAACTTGACCGCAACAACAGGGATGTTGACAGAGACTCTTCTAATGAGTCCGATAACGACGAATCGTCGGACTCAATGAGACCATATGAAATATTATCCATGCACAGTTGACTACACATAGTTGCTCCACAGCACTTTCTTTTGTTTGTTTTCTTCGCCCAGCCACTCTAGCGTTCGTATCCTTTTTAGTCTTCCCCATTTTGCCAGACCAGCTTCAAGAAAAACCGAGCTACAGAAAAATTATTTCTCCTCCTTCGGCGCCTTGAGCGCATTGCGAAGCACAAAGGCTTTTCGGAGATCCGCGCGTAGATTTCACCAGGAGGTTAATGGTAGTAAACTTTCCCTGCACTGATTGGCTCAGTTACCTGAGAACCGAGTTGAAGGCATCTGTGGGTGAGGTTGGTTTGCGAAGCAGAAGATTTTTCTCGAATAAATTTTTTCGCTTGAAGCAGACACTTTAAAGAGTTATAACTCAAAGGGAATTTGTTCAATTGCCCCCAAATGTGGACAGTAGCTAGTTTAACATATAAACTACAAACACGAATTGCAAATTGCAAATTTCGAAATACTTTTTCTTCGAGAGCGATTTTTGTACGATCACTCCACATTTTTTTAATCCTATTTCGAAAACGTTCTGTAACGTTTTACTGCAATTGAATATGCCAAAACGCAGACACCTTTTTTAAGCGCTTTGGGCCCTGAAACCGACGAAAAACTTAGATTGGCGAAAAACAAAATTCGCTTTGACTTGTAGCTTTCGAAAGGTGATTCGGGCGTCCGCAATTCATTTTATTTCAAAATTCTGGGTATTGTTTGATAGCCAGCTCTATAAGCTTTAATTTGATATAGGGGTTTAGGTATCTACAGCTTAAACTGCACGCGCTACATCGCTTGCACGCGAGACACCCCTGAAGGCATACGGTAACCTTAATTGATATCTTAACTTACCTCCTTTCGCGAAGCCAGTAATGCTAATCCACACTGCAACTAAAGCAACATTGGCAGAATGGCAGAAAAGAGAAAACCCAACTCTCGTTTTCTTTGAACAACCATGAAAACACAACCTCATTGTGCAACTTGGATAAAGACTGATGTACAGAAAGGTTCGGAAGCAGCCGGCTTGCTTAACTGATTAACCCATTGTCAGCTGCAATTATTAAAGCTGGTGTAGAACGTACTAGTTTATTTAACGCGTAAAAATTAAAATTTGGTTTTAAAATTGAAAACATCAGGGGATGTTTAATCATTTATGGAATGTCAATAATTTATCGAAGAACATAAGTCACTCGCCTCCCGGCACTCAATATTCTAAAACTGTGAAAGTAGTTTCATTTGGTTTTTGTTTTTCTAACGTTACCAGGACTATGCCATCTTACTGCACCTTTCAATAACAGGAACACTCTGATCAACAGTTTCGTTTTTCGCTGCCGTCAATTATCTTACCGGACCTCTCAGGACACAGAAGTTTATTTCGACGGGTTCAAAAGGTCATGTCCGTGGGTTCTGATTGGTAGACTTCGATTCTTCTTGTTCGTTTTTTCTTTGTTTTTCAAAGTTCGTTGGTTATCGTCGTAATGGTGATTGACGACAGCCAAAAAAGGAAATCGTTAGGTTTTGAACTTCAGAGTTCGCATGTCATTTTAGGGAAACTGATGCTTATAATTTGTATTTTAGTAGTATGATTGCTACCAATATCAATACTTTTGTTACCGATACCGATATTTTCGATATCGAAAAGTCGTTTCCCTCTCTTAAGTACAACCGTACAAGCTTGATCTGCTTGATCTGCTTTAAGTAATAACACTGACGTTCACTACATGAGGTAGAGTTGATTCGAAAAGCTCTGCGTTTATTTATCAAGGTCTCACTTAATGTTTCTCATTTTTTAATTAATTTTCTTACCATTTTGATTCACGGTCAGGAAATAAAAGCAATTTGTCGTTTACACCTCACTCCGTTTCGATATTTCATAAAAAAAAACGGACCGATCTAACAGTGTTGTCGTCATTATGAGGTCAATTTTGGTGTCTTTTCATATTCTAATTAAAAGAAAACAAAGTTTACCTTCTAATGAGGATTCATTTCCGACGGTCAGCAGGAATCGCTAATAAGCAATTTTGTTCGGAGAGCAATCAAACTCGGCCAATACAGTTGATCCCGCTGTGTTACGATAACATATTCCTTTAATAGTGAACTATCACCTCGTTTGGATCAAACTTAAATGTTCACAGCATCCAGTCGATTTATAATTTAAGAAACTTGAGAATTTTGTAAAATAATCATTCCATTCGCCCTCGTTGGCGCCTACAAAATAGGCGCTACAAGCCTCGTTAATTATTTTATTATCAACACGTATCCAGCTCAGGCTCATTAACACAATTGTTGATCATAACTGAGTTTTACATTAGGTGCGGCATGTGTCGCTGGGCTTGAAATGTTTCAGCAGAAAGCATGAAGCGGTAAGCACTAAGTTCCTTTGGAGAAATGCTGAAATCAGTAGATTTGGGAAGCTTGGAGCGCCCAGAACTACCCTGGGTACATCTCCCACTGTGGTCACATGGACTGGCACGTGAAGCGCGGGTGACATGACAGTTCTGGTCTGGTTTGAATTACATGGCTTCCGAGGGAATAAAAACTGCACCCGTGGAAAATGTTCCTAATTGGAAGTCTTGGCTGTCGTGCCGTTTATGTGACGCTATTGTTGTGTGTAATAGTGGATATTACAGCCTTGTATCGGAAAATGCTCAAAAACTTAAAATTTTCTAAAGGAACTCGACACTTTTCACTTTTCACTGTCGAGCACGACAATCCGTCCGTCAGGTCGCGTATTCTCTGTAAGAAGTGCTAAGCGAGTGTCAAAGAAGTCGCAAATTCAAACTGAGAATATTACAAAAAGAATCTTGTCCTTTAGAAAGGAGAAACTACAAATAACAATTACAATCGGACTCTTTGCATGTCTTTGGGTAGTGGCTGTAGCCCAAATTGTGTACTTCGACACAGAGTCCAGGAATTGGTTGAAATAACAACAATTTCCCGAACATCACGAGCCAGAGCTAACCGGAAGCTCAAAAATTCGCCGGGTCCGGTTGCTATGAGGTGATGTCATTTATCTGTTAGGTTGCTGTCATCACAAGACTTTTGCGGTTCTATTGTGGTTAGCGATAATTGCTTTCAGTGAAAGTAATTGTGTACAAAAGTAACCTGGTTATTTTCAGATATGATCTGGCCTCATAATTGATATTTTATAATAAATTTTCATAACGCGGGAATATTGCGCGGTCATATATAAGAAAAAAGACTTCGACTTCGAATGAACCCGTCATCGGTTGTTGAAAACGGACACAAAACGAGATGTGCCTCTGAGTTGGAAGATATGGTGTCTATCTGACGCATTTGTGTGAAATTGAGCCAGTTTCCAATCGAATCTGCCTTGAGGAGTTAAAGAAGGCGCGTGGGTTTTCTTTTCACGGGAAGGGAAACAAAGGAGCTGCCCTGACTATACATTTGGATTGGTTTTCGCTTGAACCATAAAACAGTTGTTGAAAACCAAACGAAACCGCCAGCCACGATTGATTTATACATGAATTCATTCACCCAAAAACGACGGAGAGAACCAGAAAGTGTTTTCAGGTTGCGCTGTCCGTGACCAACCTCCCAGAACATCGAATCAAGACAAGAGCTTCAAAACTCAACAAGTCAACCGCACCAAGTTAAGTCTTCCGATTAATATTTTATTTGTATCATAACTTACACCCCTTGTCATGCTTTTAGATTGAATGGGGACTAGATAGCTACTAAAATGTTAAATCACTATTTTCATTCGTGGGTTAGACCCTAAACTGAAGTCCATGGTACACCAGTTTTCTGAAAGACGAATCCAGATATATAGTAAAATCACCATGTAGCCACATATTATAAATCCGCTCTGGTTTTCCCACGCAAACGTCCTCGCAGTATTTCTGCGTTACCGAGTGCTACAGGATATTTTACAAAAACCACATAATTTTTCAGTAATGCGTGACACTATAGGAAACAAAAACAACAACAAAATCGTCATTTTTCCCTCGCTCGTTCATATCATACGAACATGTGACATATCCTTTTTCTGGTTCACCCAGGCTGAAGTCCATGTAATACAGTTGCTGAGTGCTTCGGGATATGTAACAAAATCGCCATAGTTATTTTTCCGTCATGCGTGACATTATAGGAACATGTTACATATCCCTTCTGGTTCATCCAGGCTGAAGTCCATGCAATACAGTTGCTGAGTGCTTCGAGATATGTAAACAAATCGCCACAGTTATTTTTCCGTCGTGTGTGACATTATAGACACATGTTACATATCCTTTCTGGTTCATCCAGGCTGAAGTCCATGCAATACAGTTGCTGAGTGCTTCGGGATATGTAACAAAATCGCCATAGTTATTTTTCCGTCATGCGTGACATTATAGGAACATGTTACATATCCCTTCTGGTTCATCCAGGCTGAAGTCCATGCAATACAGTTGCTGAGTGCTTCGGGATATGTAAACAAATCGCCACAGTTATTTTTCCGTCGTGTGTGACATTATAGACACATGTTACATATCCTTTCTGGTTCATCCAGGCTGAAGTCCATGCAATACAGTTGCTGAGTGCTTCGGGATATGTAACAAAATCGCCATAGTTATTTTTCCGTCGTGCATGACATTATAGGAACATGTTACATATCCTTTCTGGTTCATCCAGGCTGAAGTCCATTCAATACAGTTGCTGAGTGCTTCGGGATATGTAACAAAATCGTCATAGTTATTTTTTCCGTCGTGCATGACATTATAGGAACATGTTACATATCCTTTCTGGTTCATCCAGGCTGAAGTCCATGCAATACAGTTGCTGAGTGCTTCGGGATATGTAACAAAATCGCCATAGTTATTTTTCCGTCATGCGTGACATTATAGGAACATGTTACATATCCTTTCTGGTTCATCCAGGCTGAAGTCCATGCAATACAGTTGCTGAGCGCTTCGGGATACGTAACAAAATCGCTATAGTTATTTTTCCGTTGTGCGTGACATTATAGGAACATGTTACATATCCTTTCTGGTTCATCCAGGCTGAAGTCCATGCAATACAGTTGCTGAGTGCTTCGGGATATGTAACAAAATCGCCATAGTTATTTTTCCGTCATGCGTGACATTATAGGAACATGTTACATATCCTTTCTGGTTCATCCAGGCTGAAGTCCATGCAATACAGTTGCTGAGCGCTTCGGGATACGTAACAAAATCGCTATAGTTATTTTTCCGTTGTGCGTGACATTATAGGAACATGTTACATATCCTTTCTGGTTCATCCAGGCTGAAGTCCATTCAATACAGTTGCTGAGTGCTTCGGGATATGTAACAAAATCGCCATAGTTATTTTTCCGTCATGCGTGACATTATAGGAACATGTTACATATCCTTTCTGGTTCATCCAGGCTGAAGTCCATGCAATACAGTTGCTGAGCGCTTCGGGATACGTAACAAAATCGCCATAGTTATTTTTCCGTTGTGCGTGACATTATAGGAACATGTTACATATCCTTTCTGGTTCATCCAGGCTGAAGTCCATGCAATACAGTTGCTGAGTGCTTCGGGATATGTAACAAAATCGCCATAGTTATTTTTCCGTCGTGCATGACATTATAGGAACATGTTACATATCCTTTCTGGTTCATCCAGGCTGAAGTCCATTCAATACAGTTGCTGAGTGCTTCGGGATATGTAACAAAATCGTCATAGTTATTTTTTCCGTCGTGCATGACATTATAGGAACATGTTACATATCCTTTCTGGTTCATCCAGGCTGAAGTCCATGCAATACAGTTGCTGAGTGCTTCGGGATATGTAACAAAATCGCCATAGTTATTTTTCCGTCATGCGTGACATTATAGGAATATGTTACATATCCTTTCTGGTTCATCCAGGCTGAAGTCCATGCAATACAGTTGCTGAGCGCTTCGGGATACGTAACAAAATCGCTATAGTTATTTTTCCGTTGTGCGTGACATTATAGGAACATGTTACATATCCTTTCTGGTTCATCCAGGCTGAAGTCCATTCAATACAGTTGCTGAGTGCTTCGGGATATGTAACAAAATCGCCATAGTTATTTTTCCGTCATGCGTGACATTATAGGAACATGTTACATATCCTTTCTGGTTCATCCAGGCTGAAGTCCATGCAATACAGTTGCTGAGCGCTTCGGGATACGTAACAAAATCGCTATAGTTATTTTTCCGTTGTGCGTGACATTATAGGAACATGTTACATATCCTTTCTGGTTCATCCAGGCTGAAGTCCATGCAATACAGTTGCTGAGTGCTTCGGGATATGTAACAAAATCGCCATAGTTATTTTTCCGTCGTGCATGACATTATAGGAACATGTTACATATCCTTTCTGGTTCATCCAGGCTGAAGTCCATTCAATACAGTTGCTGAGTGCTTCGGGATATGTAACAAAATCGTCATAGTTATTTTTTCCGTCGTGCATGACATTATAGGAACATGTTACATATCCTTTCTGGTTCATCCAGGCTGAAGTCCATGCAATACAGTTGCTGAGTGCTTCGGGATATGTAACAAAATCGCCATAGTTATTTTTCCGTCATGCGTGACATTATAGGAACATGTTACATATCCTTTCTGGTTCATCCAGGCTGAAGTCCATGCAATACAGTTGCTGAGCGCTTCGGGATACGTAACAAAATCTCTATAGTTATTTTTCCGTTGTGCGTGACATTATAGGAACATGTTACATATCCTTTCTGGTTCATCCAGGCTGAAGTCCATTCAATACAGTTGCTGAGTGCTTCGGGATATGTAACAAAATCGCCATAGTTATTTTTCCGTCGTGCATGACATTATAGGAACATGTTACATATCCTTTCTGGTTCATCCAGGCTGAAGTCCATGCAATACAGTTGCTAAGTGCTTCGGGATATGTAACAAAATCGTCATAGTTATTTTTTCCGTCGTGCATGACATTATAGGAACATGTTACATATCCTTTCTGGTTCATCCAGGCTGAAGTCCATGCAATACAGTTGCTGAGTGCTTCGGGATATGTAACAAAATCGCCATAGTTATTTTTCCGTCATGCGTGACATTATAGGAACATGTTACATATCCTTTCTGGTTCATCCAGGCTGAAGTCCATGCAATACAGTTGCTGAGCGCTTCGGGATACGTAACAAAATCGCTATAGTTATTTTTCCGTTGTGCGTGACATTATAGGAACATGTTACATATCCTTTCTGGTTCATCCAGGCTGAAGTCCATTCAATACAGTTGCTGAGTGCTTCGGGATATGTAACAAAATCGCCATAGTTATTTTTCCGTCATGCGTGACATTATAGGAACATGTTACATATCCTTTCTGGTTCATCCAGGCTGAAGTCCATGCAATACAGTTGCTGAGCGCTTCGGGATACGTAACAAAATCGCTATAGTTATTTTTCCGTTGTGCGTGACATTATAGGTACATGTTACATATCCTTTCTGGTTCATCCAGGCTGAAGTCCATGCAATACAGTTGCTGAGTGCTTCGGGATATGTAACAAAATCGCCATAGTTATTTTTCCGTCATGCGTGACATTATAGGAACATGTTACATATCCTTTCTGGTTCACCCAGGCTGAAGTCCATGCAATACAGTTGCTGAGTGCTTCAGGATATGTAACAAAATCGCCATAGTTATTTTTCCGTCATGCGTGACATTATAGGAACATGTTACATATCCTTTCTGGTTCACCCAGGCTGAAGTCCATGCAATACAGTTGCTGAGCGCTTCGGGATATGTAACAAAATCGTGATAGTGATTTTTCCGTCGTGCTGTTTCCAGAATCGCTCGGCATTTTTCGTAAAGAATTGCGTCATGTACTCAAGATTTCTATCGCTCTTGAGAGCTTTGACATAATTTTTGAGATAATTTCCTGACTGCCCATAACATTAACTGATTTTCAAAGTGTCGGTGCACATGATCTTCGAATTCGAATAATAGAAAATTCAGATTATTTTTGGAATCGCTAAGCAACAAACATGTATACAGAGAATACCCTAAACAGGTTTCAATTAGGCTGAAACATCTGACACATTTCTGACTCTCGGACATTTCTGGGCTGCTGGGCATAGTCACTTCGCTTACTGAATAACAGTGATAACTGAGATTAGCGGAAACGTTTCATCTATACGTGCTCCGTAGCTTTACAAGAGTAAGAAATGTATCAAAAAGTCTAAGTTTTAAACTGGCGTTTGCGCCCCAACCTAGAAAACACACTGTTTCAACGTTATTTTTTCTTTTAATCGAAATTCTTCATGTCAGTCGCGCGATTTCCCGAATCGCCGACTAGTAAAATGTGTTGTATCTTTCTGACACGATGGAATTGTCTTACAGTAAATATAATTTCACACTTTAGGATTATGACACATTCGTGCAAAACTTGACGCGTTTTGTGGAACATGAACGATCACCGACAGGGATATGATTACACTGGAATGTTGTAAGCCACTGGATATCCCGTGGAGATGTAGGACTAAAAGTTCTACATCTCCACGGGATCCCAGGTCTGTTTTTTGGTTGCTAAGAACGTCTGGCTCGTTATGCTCGTTGGCAAAACCGCCGAAACATCCTCGCTGGGAATAAAATTCGCAATTCCATCCCTTTGTTTGGCGCTTAAGGTGTCAACACCGTCGAACGTTTTGAGAGCTTTTGTTATGGCTTTGTCTAGATGTTGATCTTTCATAAACCTTTCCGAGAGCGCGAACAAACATCAACCTCAAAATTTCCCATCTCGATCACACGTCACCAAGCGACAAGTAAATTATTCGCGACATTTCAAAGGCTCACGTTCTCTATTCTTAGAAACCAATCACCGTGTCTGTAAGATTAGAAAACCCTTGGGAGGTCGTTAGGAGCCAATCATCGCGCGGGTCACAATAGAGACATGACCGACACCGGAAACGCGTAATAAAAACCACTGGCACCCAGGCCAGGGTAGCCCAGAACTGACATTTTAACAAAAGGGAAAAAACACCACAGGGACTTTCAGTTAAGCTTCTTCATGGTCGAATAATCGCTACAAAAAGCCTTCTCTATAAAAACAGGTATACAACAAGACCTCGATTTTTTTAAGATGAACCATTTTATTTGCTCTGGTGCTGTAAATCTGTAATCATATTCGAGGTTTTTGGAAAAAGTGGATATCATAAAAAATCTGTTCCCTGGGGGAAGACTTGCGAGGGGTACTACCAGACATGAGATGGCCCTGACCCGCAAAATGGCTTTTCTGTAGGGATTACTTGCTGGCTAAGAGCTAGAAATGTGCTCGATTCTCTGTCCTCAAAGAACTATTGAAAGTAGTTGACTCTGCATTGAATAAACTTTCCCATCCCTTCCCCTTCCCCAACTGAAGGTGTGGATTACGTCTTGCCACCACGCGCACACAGAGCCCTATTGCATTTACATTTACATTTGGACTCCTGCTAAGTTACCCAGTGACATGAGTACAAGATTGCTGGGTGTAGTTTGTCATAGTTTTGGGTACAGTACAGGCATGCTTGATGGGAGACTTTGTCTGGAACCTGTTGGGAAACGACATATTTGTCCAGCTCTTCCGAAAAGGAGCAGGTATAAGTTTCCATGCAACTAGAAGATTGTTTCAGAAAAGCTAATTTTTTTTTGGTTTCTTCCTATCATGATTGTCTATAATGTTGAGTCGCCTTGTGCCTGTGTTACCCTCTATCCACCACTCTGTCTTGGTATAGTTAAAAATAAACCAGATCTACTTATCTACTATTTTTTATTGCTAGACGTTATACAAACACCTGCCTATTCAGAATGACTTTAACTGCGCTGCAGGTTTATATTAAACTGATTATGTGCCCCACGAAGATTGAAAAACAAATACAGACAAATTACAATAGTTAAGAAATACTGAATGCATCAATTCGTCTTAATGATGGCTGATAGAACTTAGTTGTCATAAGTCAAGTTTGTAATCTATGTTTCAAAATATGTTTCCTTCTTGTTATAGGTGGTGTTATAAAGAAAACATAAGAACAACATTCATTTTTCAAGTAAAAAATACTTTAAGCGTAGACTGCTTAACGACCCTGAAGTCCACACTAACCTGCTTTTCAGCCTAATAAGTCTAATGATGTTAATATCATATTGTTAATATGCTGACTTGTGTTTTCCTGAAATAACCGGCCTATATATATAAGCAGTATAAAAATGGTGTACCAAACGATGAACTCCCAGTAAGAGGATCCAACGGATCCAGTGTCTCTACGTAAATTTGTAGTTTTAATTAGTGTGCGATGTGGCGAAGAGACCAACTCTTGACTGTTCTGAACGAGTTTAATGTGCAACGTTTCGGCCGTTCGGCCTTCTGCAGGTTAAAAGTTAAAAACTAAAAAACTATTAACAGTGGTTGCGATTTACAGAAACACCGAGTTATATACAGAGCAGAAATATTAAGATTGAGGTTACGTAATACAACAAAGGTCTAAATTACAAGGTGAAAAGGATTAGACAATCAGAACCATGGGTGACATGTGAATACAAATAATAGTGAATACAAATTGTAACAACACCCTGTCGTATTTTGTAATAGGTCGTGAACCTGAGAACGAGCAGTTTTTCAAAAAGCGTGTTTAGTCTTTTCAACAAATAACGGTTAAAATTGATGACGGTGGTGATGGTGATGATGACAGTGAGGATGAGGATGATGATAATGATGGTTTTATGTGAATTGCAATGCTGTTTATCGATACTGTTATGCATTCAATAAAGAAATGTAAACTGCGATTGGGAAATGGCCTTATGTCACCAACAAGTTTAAAGAAAATACTTGGTTCACGCAGATTAGTTACTCTGAAGATGATCAATCGGTCGAAAACGTGTGGCAATAATTTTTAACAGCTTTCGACCTAGTACAGTTTTTTTCATTTGATATTTTGACGGTGAAATGTCAGCACAATATTATACATTCATCGTTGGGAGGTAAAAAGAAAAACGGGAGTGTTGCACAGCAATTTACTTTAATTCAAACCATAAATGCTATCTCTTACATACCATTACTTTTATGATAACAGGTGATCGGAAAACGTAACGATTATAGCACTTAGCACTCAAGACAAACAAGAATACATCGCAATTACAATTTTAGCCCAACTTAAGCAAATGTTTTAAAGTTCTATCTCGCCAAATAAACCCAATGCTATTACACTATTGATGTTTTAACAAAAACTACGATTTTAAAAATCGAACTTGTGCGTTAACTCAAGAATGTTCAGTGTTCTACAAAAGACATCCAGGCTCTGACCACTACAATCTTAGGAATTCATCGATATCTTTTGATGACATTGTAATGACCTCATTAAATTGTCCTTTTAGCGGCAAATAAACCGTTTTCTTTCCCGTTAGACACGTTCCTGACAACGTCAATGCTGCAAACGGTCGGTCATCGGACATTGGCTGACTAAAAATAGCTAGTGTCCGACGAAATCTCAACTATGCCACTATTTTTTTTAGCGTAAATCTTTTTACGAAGATGTCCATTACAAGGCCATTTCAATATTATGAATTTTGAATATAGAAAATGACAGTGAAATGAAATCCTTCTACTTCACAGGTTATTACAAAACACGACAGAGTGTTATTACAATTTACGACAGCTCGGATTATTAAATTTTACGACAGCATGTTATTACAATTTACGACGGGTATGTTATTACAATTCACGACACTTGTTATTACATTTTACGACAAGTATTACAATACATGACAAGTGTAGTTACAATTCACGACATGTATTACAATTCACGACATTATTACATTTCACGACAGTACATTCGCCGTATCCTTTTTCGTCTTCCCCATTTTGCCAGACCAGCTTCAAGAAAAACCGAGCTACAGAAAAATTATCTCTCCGCCTTGAGCGCATTGCGAAACACAAGGGGTTTTTTTAGAGATTCACGCGTAAATTTCACTGCGAGTTAATGGTATTAAATTTTCCAAGCTCTGATTGGCTCAGTGATCTGAGAACCCAGTTGAAGGCGTTTGTGGGCGGAGTTTGTTTGCGAAGCAAAAGATTTTTCTTAGGGCTGTTTTCTCGAATAAATTTTTTCGCTTGAAGCAGACACTTAAAAGAGTTACAACTCAAAGGGGATTTGTTTGATTGCCCTCAAATTGGGACAGTAGCTAGATTAACATATAAAAAACAAAACCGTGTCTGCGAATTGTTTATTCCGAGATATTTTTTCTCCGAGAGCAATTTTTGTACGATCACTTCATATTTTTTAAATCCTATTTCGAAAATGTTCTGTAACTTTTTACTGCAATTGAATGTGGCAAAACGCAGACACGCTTTTTTAGCGCTTTTTGTCCTGAAACCGAGGAAAAAATAAATTGGCGAAAAACAAAATTTGCTTTGACTTGTAGCTTCCAAAAGGTGATTAGGACGCTCGCATTTAGTGGCCGTGAAAAAAATCGGGAGTTCATTTTATTTTAAAATTTTTGGTATGGTTTGATAGTCAGCTCTATAAGCTTAAATTTGATATAGGGGTTTAGGTATCTACAGCTTAAACCGGACGCGCTACATCGCTTGGACGTGAGACACCCCTGAAGGTATACGGTCACCTTAATCCAAGGAAAAGACGATGTTGTATAACTGAAGTCTTTTAAAATGAACTTTTAGTGTCCACTCTGTCAACTCTAAATTGTCTTGATGCAAAAGACCTTTGGAACCTAAGCGAATATTATGTTTTTATTATAATTAATTAACACTAACAAACGAAGACATATTTGTTTAATATTGCTCGATAGTTAAATTCAAGGAGGTCTGTAGCTTAAAGCAATTTTATATATAGTATTTGCTCGCGACAATTTTTATTGAATGTTTCAACAAGTCGCTGACCTACCCTAGGAGCAGCAAACATAAGAGATCAATATCACACTAAAAAAATTAAAATGCGAGTAATATACTGAATGGATTGTTGCTATATATGCCATCTTATTTGTTTCCTAGCAACCCGGTAATGCCAAAATAGACATTTCCTCAAGCATTTTGATTACCAAGTAAATCCCAATTAACTTTAAATTTAATTATGATAGCACAAACCTTAAATAACTAGTATTGATATAAGTTTCCATTACTTAGGAGCTGACTGTTGTTCATGATGGCTAATCCTACATCTTCATTTCACGAGTTTCTCGTTTTAGATCAAAGAAGTCTAGAAACGAAAGTGACAGATGGTACTTGGTCACAGTATATCAATAAGTAATAATATATAGTAATTCTAGCTATTCTCACATTTTTATTGATTGGTACTTATGATTGATTAGAGGACAGACATCAGCATAGACGACGTCTTTATTTAATGAAACAAATACATTCCATGTTGTCCTTTGTTTGTTCAGTTACATATCACAGATGACGTCAAAATGTGGCTAGAACAGAAAGGTTGTACACGAGCCGTTTATTAGGCGAGTGTGTCACTGATGTTCTTACCACATTTTGACGTCGTCTGTGATATATATTACTGAACAGACGCACGGCAACATAATCTCAGCTAAATAAAATGTCTTTCCCTTGAAGGAAGATGTTGATCTTTTTAAGGCGTATCAGGGTGAGTATTAGCTGAGGTTATTCTTGGTACATGCTGAGTGCAAGGTTAAAGCTCTGTAGCAACCCAGGTAATGAGTGGATTTTTTTGCAGTTATATTGTACGTTTTAATTCGAATGCACTATAAGAAGCAGACTACTTGAGAAGTATTCTTTGCAGAACTCCAACCGTGGCACCAAATATCCTGCTGATCCTGTTATAACAAAACACTTTTCTTTCTCCTTGTTTTAATAGATATCCCGTTTATCGTTTAATTTTCTTTAAAGCAGAAACTGCGCTTACTGTACTCAGCTTATAAATACGGTACACTGTCTTTTTGTCAAGTGCATAGTAAGAATTCGATTTTGAATTAACTAAAACTCACAATTTTTCGTATCTCCCACGTTGGCTAATGTAACACACCTTCTGCGACTGAAAGTGTAAAGAAACTTGTTTGCGTCTCTTGATGACAAGTTTTGTTGCTGCAAACGACATCGCTGTAGTGCTCAATCTGCACTGCAGTTGTATTATTACCACCTTGGCCACCTTCCTCCTGCGTGAAGTTATCAGGCTCACTTTCTTTAACGAGATCGATAATAGTGGGCATCTCAAGTTGCCCTGACTGCAGCTGTTTGTCAAGAACATTCGTCTCCGCCAAAACATTAACTTCTCCTTGCATGTCAGTGAGAGGCAGAAGCACCTCCAGACAACATGAAATGGACCAACGAGGATTCTTGCGCCATTCCTTGAAGTACTGGTAAAAGTGCACTACATACTGAACTGTGAGTGGACAAGAAATCAAGAATAGTTTTCAATGAAAGAACATCACCCAATGGAAGTAAAATGATATTTAAGACAAAATACATTTTTTGAAGATTAAGGAACTACTTTTGAAGATTAACTAAAATTTTAACCACCAAGCCAAGGAGAAATCAATTTCAAGCCGCACTTTCTGAGAACTAGCCTGAAATGTCGTATCTATGGTGGCTCATTAGAGCCATAAAGTTTTCCGATATTTTTCCTAACTTATTTGTGTTTTTATTCTATTCCTTCCTATTTTCTTTTTATTTTCTTGCCTTTTATTTTTTTTAAGTTTGGTTTTAATTTTATTTTTTCTTATTTTCTTCTTTGTTTCTTATTTTTTATTTATTTTATTTAAAAAAATTTAAAACATTATGTTTTCTTTTATTATTCTTATTTTCCTTCTTTTTTATTACGTTTTATTGTTTTAAGTTTATTTTTGTGTGTGTGTCTGGAGAAAAAAAAAAAAGAAAATTTGGAGGTAGCCCATGGTGGCCATAGGCCCAGAGAGGCCATAGCCCAATAGGCATTTCGACACCAGATATCCCATAATTCATTCACAGTAACTTGCAATTGCGTGATAAAATCGAAAATGGCCGTGAGAATCAGAATTAGTGAGTGGCAAGGAGATCAGGGTTTGCGGGAAGATTTGACACGGTATGTGGCTCAGAATTAGCACTGTAAGGAGATTCTCGATTTTGTCAACATCAACTATCCCATGTATGCATGGAGCCCTCATACTCTCACTCTCACTCATCGACTGCAATATTTCGGTATCAAGGTTACAGATTATAGCATGGATGTTGACGATGTACGCGAAGCTGATGGGAAGGAAGTGGATGGTCGCGGTAGTCTACCCGGCTACAGATCCTCCGCAAAAATAAAACATTATGAGATTCATGGCCACATTCATTTAAAACTGTTTTGAATCAGTAGTTTCAAATCTTACATTCTCAGACTTATGACTTTTTGAATGAAACATTTTGATGGGTATGCTGCCCCCTTAAGCTAGCAGTTCCTTACATGAAGGCAAAGTATCCCTGTGCAAGTCAAACACTATCTTTCCACGCGGTATTTTTTATATCATGTCATGTGACCAAGGACGGCAGTTATTTTTCAGGTAGCGCCAATTGTCCCTTTTTATTGCAAAAGTAAAACGTTACTGTGGCTGCGTAACTTTTAGAATTACACACAGGTCGGTTCAACAAATATCATCTGCTGTTTTCAATCTACAATAGTGTGCTTGTCAGGGTTCAAATGTATTGCTTCTCCTTAACGGCTTGTTTATTTCTTGTCTTAATTGTGTCTGTAAGAGAGACCAAAAAGTTCCCAAGTTAGTGGCTTTAATACTCCGCAAATTGTAAATTTGTAAGAAAAGAAACCAGGAAAATGCTCAAATATTGCTGCAGACGCCGTGGCACCTAATGAAAGTGCAAATTAATTTAATTAGTCTTTGAGGAGACTCATTCATATCGGCCAAGTAGCGCTGTCTATCTTCAATACTTTTCGTTGAAATGCTTCTCAGCCATCAATATCGTTGTGTGTTAATTTTGAATTGTTTTATTGTTAACAACAAAGGTGGCAACAGAAAAAGAAAGTGGTATTTCCTGACTATCTGATAATAAAACTAGTTCTTGTTCATTGGTAAGAATTTGCATTTTTAGTAAAACAACATCGTTTCTCTTCCGTTTCTTCATCACTACATCAGATATTTAACTTTCTTTCAATTATCTCCAAAAAACAAGGACATCTTCCGTATGTTTTTGAGAAAACAAGGGTTTCATATTACATGCCCTTACGAGGAAAACAAAAGTATCAAGTTGCAAAGCTGGTGTGAAGAGCTAAATTATCACGTTTGCTGCTTCAGCGTGTTATTGAATTTAAAATGAACGAAAATCAACGTAAAACACCAGTAGTAATTAATTTGTACGTAATTTTTGGACCTTGCATGAAAATACAATCTTGAAACATACACACTACAAAGGGGAAAAGCCGTAGCAGACTACCAAGGTAGACACAAGCCGGAAGTGAACCGAGCTGGGGTGAGTACTTATGGGACTACTGTACCAGAGCTATCAATTGCGTTCTGCACTATCTGAGATTGTCTCACTAGTTTAACATTTGGTAGATTATCTGATTGTGCATTGTATTGGTTTATAATTATCCTTTGACCTTATACAGTGGTTTAATTATTTTAATGGAAACCAATATTAATACATTGATATCCAGTACAAGAGATATATATTTCTTTAAATTTATAGTAAGATTGCATCCGCCCACACAGGTAGAATAAAGATTGTGCGACAATCGTAAGGAGGCTACTGAGAATGTTAACCCTTGCCAACATCATTGGCATTTTCAACAAGATTTCTCGTGCTAAAGATAAACCCTTAGTGTAATCATTTTGTTATTTAGCTTTGAAAAGGGCATCGTTTTTAAATTGTTTGGTCCAGATTCTAAATCTTTGTAACCTCTCTATGGTAGGGAAGTATTTGGGAAATTTCTTTTTATCTTGGGTTTACCAGGTTGTAGTAAAACCTGGAGCAGCAGAACATTTATAATATCTTCAAGCCTCTTTAGTCTTTAGTTGTATTCTTAATATTGAGCAGTGCATACTGTACTAAACCGTTTGTATAATAGTATTCCGACGTTTTGGATTTAAGTCCGGTGTTCCGCCGTTCCACCGTGCAACCATTCGATAATTTAGTACTGTAACCGGTATACTGTGGTTTTGTCGATCGCGGCTTCGCCTAAAAACTCAGGATAGCTTGGGTTAAAAGGCTGTACAGAAACTAGAGAACTCGCCAGTGTCCGTATTTAGTAGCACTGTGATTTAAGCCGTACGTCACATATATACGCTTTCTTTCTCTGTGGTCGTTTAGGTTTTCCAGCTCCTTCTCTTACGGCAAGTCCTTGTGGGTTGACCTCGGTCATCACTTCTGGGCACGTTCAAGCCATAAACCTCACGATTTTTTTCTTTCTTTCTTTCTTTCTTTCCTTCCTTCTTTCTTTCTTTCTTTCTTTCTTTCTTTCTTTCTTTCTTTCTTTCTTTCTTTCTTTCTTTCTTTCTCTCTTTCTTTCTTTCTGGGATAGCTAATGTTGACAAAATCGAGAATCTCCTTACAGGGCAAATTCTGAGCCCCATACCGTGTCAAACCGTCCCGCAGAACCTGATCTTCTTGCAACTCGCTATTTCTGATTCTCGCGGCCATTGTCGTTTTTATCACGCAATTGTAAGTTACCGTCAATGAATTATGAGATATCTAATGTCGAAATGCCTATTGGGCCCACTGTTGAATTCGGTCAATACGGTACTCCCAGAAAAATTTGGTGGAGGTGTGTGGCCCGCTTCGATTCCAAAACCCTTACCCTATTTATGACCAAAATCTGCGATTTTCCCCACCCAATTTATGACCTGACCAAAAATTCGACACCCTGTTTATGACAGTTGCGGCTGACAAAACTACCCTAAGCATAATTATTGAAGGGCATTTGCTTATGGTCTTATCGATAATGATGAAAAAGTAGCTTCTTTTAGATAACATACCCAATTCAAGACTAGAGTACAAAAACCACACCCTATTTAAGACCAAAATGGCCAAAATCGATACCCTATTTATGAAAAACTGAAAACGGCTGAAAAAACCGTACCCTTTGGAGCCGCGCATACTTACATAGCCCATATAACGGAATACCCCTCTCCCAGGGGGTGTTTTACTAAGTTTTAGAACACACTTTTAATGTGAAAGCAATATCTTGTTTCCAAGTTTCAGTGGTTTTAAATATTGAAAATAGGAAGGTAAACCTTGCCACGTTTTCTTTGAAAGAAACAGTTCATGTTTCATACATGGACACCGTGTCAGGGTGTTAATTCCAGGCAAATAAAGATACAGTATATGATTCTCAGAAGTAACGTTCGGTCAAAAACACGCTTGCTCGTCACAATTTATGTTCATTTACCATCGTTTACCCGTCGTTTAAAAGCTCATGGAAAAAGCCAGTGATATTCTACTTTCTGAGAATAGATACTACACGACCATGTAAAGTCCAACCACCTTGAACGAAAAGATTTCGTGAACGAGAAACCCTCTTAAACATGCATTTCCGTGCAATCTCGACAACAAAAACAATGCACTTAGCTCTACAATGACATAACGAGACCGCTCTGTCGAAAATATATACGCTTAGGAATTGGTCTCTGAAAAATGGAAAAAGAGCAAACAGACGCCGAAAGGACTGGTAGTCAGCGTACAATTGACAGCAGAATGAGATCGCCAAAAAACTCGGGAGTTAAAACCAAAAAACTGGTTAAGACTTGATGAACTTAATTTCTTACTGCTGCCTAAGTGCCCAAGTGTCATGCGAGTTTCAAAAACGTTTCATTACACTTGTGATAGTAAATCCAAATAAAAACAGGTCCTCATTTACACCTAACATCAACTGTAGAACAAGGTTTATTTTAACTTCTTACCAGCAGCTAAACCGATCACCAAAGTATTTGCTCCAAGCACTAATGCCTTAAACATGGCCGTGTCTGTGTACCGATCTGTCGAGTCTGGAAGATTCTCAGCGGGTATTCTGCTCACGGCTCCGATGCCCAAGTTGACGATAGTAACAGACAGTGAAACTACCATCAATCGGTTCTCGACTACGTCTTGTATGGGACTGATAAAGGCAAATAGCATTCCGTACATCCCAGCGATTACCCATGCCAGACCAATGTAGGACCTGCTCTCTTGCCCCACTAGAATGAGACCCGATGTGAGGATTAGTTTTCGACACATTTCAACCAATTCCCAAAACCACGAACGAGGTTTGTAGTTTTCAAAAAGGAAACGTAATCCTGCGATCATTTCCGCGTTAGCGTTTGGTTTCTGCGATTTCTTGTCGCGTCCTGTAGCCATTATCATTCTTCGCTCTCTCCAAAGGGCAATGAATGAAGCGGCTGGAAGGATAATAATGTAGGCGGTAGAGATGTATCCCAAGATAAGTAAGTTGTCGTACTGTGGACCTTAGCATCGTACGCTGTAATCTGCTTTCAGGTATTTGAAACAAAGTTCCTCTTTCTCATCGCGGCAAAGTTTCCGACAAGCAAATGGGAGGACATTGGCTGTTTTGGTACAGGTGCTGAGATACGTAACGTACAAAATGAAAAACAGATTCCTGTACACAAACTCTTTGGTCTGGGAGAGTCTACTGGACTTTTCTTCCTCGCCAATGTCGCTTTTTCTTAAGATGATGACTTTACGCACTCCGTACGCGGCGCCTGAAACACCAATGACAAGAGCATTTATGGCCATCATTGCAAACATGCTGCCAAACGCATTCACTCGAAATCCCGAAATTAAGCAGTCAATAGGTGCTATCTGAAGTACATTCATTTGGAGTATTTCGGAATATTGGGCGATAACTTCCATGGAATCTGGCCACTTAATGTAGGAGAACGCTTCCAACAAACCGTAAGTGACCTGATAAAATCCAATAACAATCTTAAGTTTAGAAAAGAACATGTCTATTAGAGTGCGCCCTTTGTCCTTTTTAACTTTTCTTTTGCTCGCTGACCACGCCAAGCCTACCACAATAATCATTAAAATGGCCACGACGATGGATAACTGTCCCAGTATCCACCTCTTTGATGGACATTTTTTGCAGGTTTGTAATTGCTTATAATGTCCTTTACTGCAAACAGCACAGAGTGGACCTTCGTAACCAATGTCGCAGGGAGAATCCAGTTCACCTCCGCAAGATTCCTCTCTTGGACACTTGTATGGCGTTGGTATAGGATGAGGGAATTGCACATCATCAACACCTAGTGTTGGTAAGGTTGCCAAAAGATTTGTTATAAATTCTTTGTATCGATCTTTGTGCGTCGTATTACGCCATTCCCACCAGTAACCAGACTTTAAAGACGCAAAATCATCTTGGCATTTCAGTCCACCTAAGCCACATTTTTCACATTTGTCGAACATATGTGTTCGATAAAATCCTGCCAAACATTTGCAACCACGATATCCAGCAAAGAAATCAGTATCTGTTCCTGTGAGAGAGTCAAGACGAGCCATAAGAGGTTCAGGGAAGAAAACCGCATGTTTTAGTAAATAAAAAGGCTTGAACGTGTTTTGTTCTCTCATAAAGCACGCCAGGAAGTGAGTAGAGCAACACAAAAGTGTAGAGTATCGAAGCACGATTCTTGACGTCACTTCCTTGCTTTATAACAGACCAACGAAAGGTCATACGATCAAGCCTTTTCTATTTGTTTTATATTGAAGCTGTTCATCTGTGGTGAGAATGACTTCAAACGAGTATTACTCAAGTGGTTCCGTATTAAATAAAAATAAATAAAAGACTTTATTTACCCTGAAAGGCCAATCAGTGATCACTGGATCACTGGTATTAACTGGCGATCAGCATTTACATATAAAATACAGCTATTCATAAAATTGTACTTAAAAAAAAAAACAAGAAGATATATATACTAAACATTTACATTAAAAGTTACAACCATTCTGGAGATTATGTAAAAACAAGCATTTAAAAAGAAGAGCAACAACAACAAACAAACAAGCAAAAAATTGAACCATTATGTCGTTACGGATCAGTGCACTGGACTACATCAGCAAAATCTTTTGCGTTGTGTTTTAAAACCATGCTAGAGGACGTGGATGCAACACTACAACTCAAGATGAGCCCGGGAATCCACTACATAAATTATCCTTCAAACGGGACATTCTTAAACTGACGTACCCGTACATGAAATAGATACCACACGAGTTAACAGCAAACTACAATTTTATATTGATTGCAGGAGCTATAATCGGGGACGGAGACCGTAAGTCTCGGGATCCGCGCGCACCTATGATATGGGACAATTTTTCTATTTTTAGAACAAATCGCGTCATCCTGACGTCATATATCCGCGCGGATCCACGCACGTGTCAGGGGTTCTCGCGTGGATGTTGTCACGTTGCATGATCAAATGGCGAGAGTTG